>NC_071126.1:24030000-24067500 GCF_024256425.1 Clarias gariepinus
ACCAGATTTTTAAAAGAAGTGATGCTTACAGTTGGAGAGCCACTTCTAAACATTATTAATTCTTCATTATATCTAGGTCACGTCCCTAAACCTTTGAAGCTGGCAGTTATTAAGCCGCTTCTTAAAAAATCTAATTTGGACGCGAATGAAATAACAAATTATAGACTGATTTCAAACCTTCCGTTCATATCAAAAATATTAGAAAAAGTAGTATCAGCTCAAATATGCACATTCTTGCAGGAAAACAACATCCTAGAAGAATTTCAGTCAGGTTTCAGGCCCCATCATAGTACAGAAACTGCACTAGTTAAGATTGCAAACGACTTGTTTTTAGCTTCAGACCAAGGCTGCATCTCAATACTAGTCTTACTTGATCTAAGTGCTGCATTCGACACCATAGATCATAATATTCTCATAGATCACTTACAAAATCACATAGATATTCAGGGACAGGCATTAAAATGGTTTAGATCATACCTGTCTGATCGATACCATTTTGTAGATCTAAATGGAGTACCGTCTGATGTAATGCCAGTGAAATATGGGGTCCCACAAGGGTCAGTTTTAGGACCTCTCCTGTTCTCAATTTACATGCTTCCCCTGGGAAACATCATTAGAAGGCATGGGATTAGTTTCCATTGTTATGCTGATGATACCCAATTATACATCTCAACAAAACCAGATGAAATACCCAAGTTGTCTAGATTAACAGAGTGTGTCCAGGACATAAAAGATTGGATGACCAATAACTTTCTTTTACTAAATTCAGATAAGACAGAGATATTGCTCATCGGCCCAAAAACCAGCACACAACAGCTTTCACAATTCAGCCTGCGTTTAGAAGGATGTACTGTTACTACCAGCTCAACAGTAAAAGACCTGGGTGTGATATTAGACAGTAACTTGTCTTTTAAAAATCATATTTCCAATATCACAAAAACAGCCTTTTTCCATCTTAGAAATATTGCCAAACTTAGGAGTATCCTATCCGTATCTGATGCAGAAAAACTAGTTCATGCATTCATGACCTCCAGACTGGACTATTGTAATGCATTACTAGGTGGTTGACCTGCATCCTCAATAAACAAGCTACAGTTAGTCCAAAATGCAGCCGCCAGGATTCTCACTAGATCCAGAAAATATGATCATATAACCCCAATATTATCGTCCCTGCACTGGCTACCTGTTCAATTTAGAATTAATTACAAAATAGTACTACTTACATACAAGGCTTTAAATGGTTTAGCTCCCACATACCTAACCAGTCTTTTGATACGCTATAATCCACCACGTCCCTTAAGATCACAAAACTCCGGACTTCTGGTAATTCCCAGAATTTTAAAATCTACAAAAGGGGGCAGGGCATTTTCATATTTGGCTCCAAAGCTTTGGAATAGCCTTCCAGACACTGTTCGGGGAGCAGACACGGTTTCCCAATTCAAAAGTAGGCTCAAGACGCATCTCTTTAATCTGGCATACACGTAACTCATCCCATAACCTCATACTCCAGTACACCTATCCTGAATGGCAACTACGCTAATTCTCTCCATCTGTTCTGTATTTTTCTACCCATCCCGAGGCATCTGGAGATTGTGCCAGCTTCAGTAGACAAAGGCCAACCCTGCAAGGTTTCTAAGGCATCTTGAGAAGGACCTGCTCCAGCTAGATTCTGCTTTATGATGGCTGGAGCTACACATCCTGCTCTTGTGCTTCCAGTGATCCTGACCCCATCTGCCCTCTGCACCTACTGCTGAACTGAATCTACACAACTTCTGTTATATTGAACTTTCACCTGCACAACACACTTGATGTTATTTCTATCTGTTATCACCCAGATGAGGATGGGTTCCCTGTTGAGTCTGGTTCCTCTCAAGGTTTCTTCCTATTGCCATCTCAGGGAGTTTTTCCTTGCCACTGTCGCCGTCACCCTTGGCTTGCTCATCAGAGACATTTCATTCATCATTCATTCATTTCATTATTATCTAGACACATCTTTCTCACACATACACACTTCCAAATATTTTCTTTTCTTTTCTTTTCAAAAAAAAAAAAAAAAATCTTTAATTTAAGTGTCCAAGGCGTCCTGCATCACCATGCCCTAGGTCCATACAGTACTGACCAGATAATTGCATTTCTAGATGCACTACATGTAGTTGTGCAGGACAGACCAGAGCAGTCCAGGTTTGGTATCATCTGGGATAATGTCAGTTTCCACCGGGCAGCTTTGGTCCAAGATTGGTTCAACAACCATAACCAGTTCACACTTTTATATCTGCCCCCTTACAGCCCCTCTCTAAATTCAACTAAGGAATTGTTTCCAGCATGGCGGTGAAAAGTATATGATCGGCACCCACACGTCCACATGAGTCTTCTGCAAGCAATGGAGGAGGCACACGGAGACACTGGGGTGGGGTCGATTTAAGGGTGGATTCAGCACACAAGGCCATATTTTCCCCGATGCCAGGCCCGCGAGGACATCGCCTGTGATGTTGACGAGGTCTTGTGGTCAGACACCCCCCCACCACACATGTCATTGTTTTGTTTTGGTTACTTTTTGTTGCTAAATTTCTGTAAGTATGTCTGTTTATGGTAAAAATTATTGTTTGATTACTGCAGAAATGACTTTTGGCTTTTACAGAAGAGGAAAATACAATACAAAAATAGAAACACAAAGACTGGAGTGTTTTATATGAAGCCCATCAGTGTGTTGCTGGTGATGTGAAAGGGGAATTTAAATGGCACTGGTGTGTATGGTTTTGTTGCAAGTATTTCATTTTTATAAAGGAGTGTTAAGTTTTTTGACAAATTTTGACAAAGATGTGACTTGTTAATCTCCAAGTGTTGATGTGATCGGCTTGTGTGTGGAGTCGTGACACGGTGAGAAGTGTGAAAGCAGGAGGAAAAAACTGTAACTGCACCGTGTGTCAGTGTGTTTGGAGCAGAAGCTGTCTCTCCTGTGTGTGTGTGTGTGTGTGTGTGTGTGTGTGAGTGAGAGGAGGATGAGGATGAGGAGACTCTTCATCATCCTCAGGGTAAAGGTCAGTGTTTGAGAAGTAAATATGTCACCCTGCTCTCAGTTCCTCATGTTACAGCTTCTCACCACCGTGTGAGTGTATACACACACACACACACACACGCACACACACTCGCTTTAGAGCCGAGTCTGTGAAGTTCCTGCACTCGGGGTCTCTCATGACACAAACACATTCCTGTGATGTCAGTCTGAACCCAGTGGGAAGCCACGCCCTGTTTTAAACACTTTTGATCTCCCGGTCGGGTGTAGCGTGAATATATACTGACCCAGGTGTTTCACTTTACAGGTAGCACAGGCTCGGCCTCGGTGTGATCACATGGGCGTGGTGTCGCGTCCCTCAGCTCCTGTATGTGTTTCACGAGCTCTTTGGCTTCAGCTCCCGATGATGACGTGAAGGAACCTGGAGAGAACCTTCATTCTTCAGCTGGATCAGGATCACATCAGTCATGACAGGACTGTGAACTGATCGGTTCATTCTGGAGCAGTCACATGACCTGATATATAGGGTGTGTATACTTATGCATCAGTGTTACTCTCCCTGTTTGTAAAGTCTTTGAGGAATTTCATATTTAACCACAGGAATTTAGACTGTAGAGCTCGAGGCCACATGGTGTGTTGATTCATTAAAGCTGTGTGTGTGTGTGTGTGTGTGTGTGTGTGTGTGTGTGTATAATAAATCCATGTGTTTTTGGCTCACACTGCCTTTGATGTGTTTTACACAAGCAGCACTGCTGTTCTCTTTTCCAACATCCTGGGAATGAACACACACACACACACACACACACACATTCAAACACACTAATGCAGGAAAGCCTTTAATACAGGAGGCTTGTTTGTTTGCAAACAGGGTGCCATGGTAACCCTACAGTACACCAGCACAGGAGGTTTGTGTCGGAGCCCATGGAGTGAAGGAAGAGAAGACATGATGAAAGACA
Source organism: Clarias gariepinus (assembly GCF_024256425.1). Taxonomy (NCBI): domain Eukaryota; kingdom Metazoa; phylum Chordata; class Actinopteri; order Siluriformes; family Clariidae; genus Clarias; species Clarias gariepinus. The sequence continues at coordinate 24,033,970 of NC_071126.1, forward strand.
GAGACAATTGAGACGCCACATGTATATGTGTGTGTGTGTGTGTGTGTGTGTGTGTGTGTGTGTGTGAGAGAGAGATATATTTGTTCCTGTTCGAGTTTTTATCTCTGAGTACTGTTATTACTGTTTGATTAAATATTCATTAAGGGGCGTTACCCTGTGCATAACAGTGATCAGTGGGAGGAGCTTATGCTAATTACCTGCTTGTTCCAACTAGTCCCTGTAATTCTAGAGTTTAGTGACGTCCTGTGGGTTTCAGAATCATGTACTCTACACTGCTCTGCCCAGCAGGGGGCGCCACGAGACCACGCTCTACTCGTACCCTTCACATGGACACTGATGGACACTGATGTCCCTGCATGAGCCTAAAAGTGAACTCCTTCCTCCTTCTTCTTCACCTCAGAGTTCATGTCGAATGCAGAGACATGGTTTATTCACAAACGTCCTCAGGTGTGTGTGTGTGTGTGTGTGTGTGTGTGTCAGCGAGGACAAACACAGGAGGCTGATCCACAGCTTTATCTTCCACAGCTACCATTAAACCACAGATTAATGAAGTTTATGTGCATTAACTAGTGTTTTTTATTTTTTCGGTAATAAACAGTAAAATGTAGCCTTAATGACAGATACACATAAAAATACTTATTTGTTTATGTCATAATGATGCAGTGATTTTGCAATTTGTATGTATTAAACTGATGTTGTTTTGTTTTTGTATTACATTATACTGTTTTAAATGTCGGAGATGAATGACTCTATGCTGAGTCTGAGGCACTTACCCATCTGTTTGGAGAGCTAAACCTACTATGGCTCCTTCTACACCTCCTGATCCCTGCTGCAGCACTTCACATCTTCCTGTGTCCTTATCCATCTTAGTCAAGTCTCACAATCACATGTGTTAGTTCCTCTGTCAGTTCTTCTCCAGATGGAGCTGTGATTCAGACATGCAGATATAGACACAGTCCAGAGGTTCAATGTTGAGAAGGTTCTGGTAAACACTGGGAGCATGTTTTTTTGTGCCTATCACCACCCCCTCACCACTGAGACTTTATTCAGTATACTTAAATCATATACACAGATGCTTTATACTGTATATTTGAGGGTTGTATGGGTGGGTGGTGGGTGGAGAATCTAACAGACAGGATGGGGAATTAGACAGAGCAGCAGACAAAACAGTAGGAGTAAAATAAACATGGTACTTATTGTGACAGTATGGTTTAGGGTATGAGAGAGTTTGGGGCATGGGGGTACAGAGCTATAGGAGGTTTGTGGTGGGGCAGGGGTTTGTGGGAGTGTTTGGGGTTTGGCGTATGAGAGGGTTGGGGGTATAGGGTATGGGGGGGTAAGGATGAGGGAGTGGGGTATGGGATTGTGAGGTATGACATGGGAGGGTTTGGAGTATGGGAATAAGGGGCTATGAAAGGGTTTGTGATAAGGTTTGTGTGTGTATGGGTGAGTTATGGGGTTTTGGGGTATGGGAGGGGTTGAGGTATGTGGTGTGGCATTATGAGGTATGGGAGAGTTCGGGATTTGGGGTAAGTGTAAGTGTAAGTGTGTTTCTTCAAACAATCAGTACAAACAGCACAACACAATGGATTGCCTGCAAAAACCTGTATCTTAATCAAAATAGTTAGTCTGACATCTGATGCCAGTGACTTCAGAACGACGTGTCCTCATGTCCCAGCTTAATATATATCCCGTCATAAAACACTCTGTGTACATTACGCTTCAGGATAAAACTCTTCTGTATCTACTGTCACTTCAGTGTGTTGGCGTATTATAGATTTAGATTCTTAACGTGTCTTTAGTTTAGTGTTTTGTTTGTCACAGAATCGAGCCGCTGAGATTTACTTCCTCACGAGAGGTATGGAAGAATAGCTGTGTGTGTGTGTGTGTGTTGGATAATCACATTGGTAAACATAAAGCCTGAGCATGGACAAGCTTAGTAGCAATGAAATTAGGATAACTTTAAATGTATGTGTAATCCAGCGGTGCACTGAGGACACTAACATCTGTCTTATTACCTGATGGTTACCTGAGGACATATGGACATATCGGATTACATGACGCTCTGTCACACAGATAGAAGAGTAACCTAGCAACTGTATCCTGTCTTCTCAGATGAGATTCTGAGAGAAGAACAGTTTAAGAACAGTATAAAATGTAACAGTAATGAGATATTTTAATATTTGTAGATATTAACTATAAAGTGATGTTTTATAGCCACAGATTTAATTAGCTTTTGCACAACATTTTAGGACAAAATCTCTAAAGCTGAGGATACACTACAGGACATTTGATAGGATCCTGTATCAGAATGGTTTTGGGTCTCAGTATGTACAGGTCATCAAGTTGCATTGTGGCAAGTTGGCACAGAAATGTATAAGCAGGAGGTACAGACTGTCCTCCCTACATGAAGTACAGTGATGAGCGGGCCCAAGCACCCTGCGCCATTGCAACCTGGGCACACCAGAAAGAATGTGGGCACAGTGGGCACATGCATTTAAAGGAGACATACAAATACCATTGGGACATTTTTTTTTAGAAAAAGGAGAATCTTATGTCTAGACCATAAATCCACAGGTGCGAGCTGACCTGTTTGGGATCCCTCCACAATTTTTATCCTCAATGTTTTGAGATCACGTAGGCCTGGTTTGTTGGTGTATCAATTCCCTAGGAAAAACACTGTGTATGTTTTGCAAACGACCCAAAAGAACTAACTTCCTGTTGCATTCAGCCGACGAAATGGAGTGTGAAAGTTGTTCAATGAGCTCAAGGTGTGTATCGAGTTTCATGTGCATACGTACAAGTGTGTATGATCTATGCAGCAAAAGCTCATGTGATGACCCCGAGCTACGCCCAGGGCCCAGACTCTCAGGCATCCTAATGCCAGATGATTCCAACCTGTCTGCCAATTTTCATGACTTTTCGAGCATGTAAAGACCCCAAAAAGCCCCGGATGTTGGGGAGAAAATAATTTTCTAAATAACCAAGATGGCCTTCACACTTCATGATGACGTAGCACTGATGCCATAGTGCTTGGGGCCTTAAAATGTCTAACAGCTCAGATTCTATTACAGTGCTCGAATTAAATGTAAAAGACAGTTTTGTTTTTGTGCTAAATGTTTTGTCTTTCGGCTGCTCCCGTCGAGGAGTCGTCTGTGCTGATCATTTGATTTGCACACAACTTGGCACAGGTTTAATGCCAGATCCCCTTCCTGACTCAACCCTCAACCCTGAAGACCGGCACAGCATCCAGTGGATGGGGTTTGGATATTGAGGGAGGGAATAAAACAAACAAACAAACAAACAACATAAAACAGCTCACATTTTATTTACATTTTTTCATTGTTGCACCTACATGGTCCGGGTTCGGTTACCATCTCAGGTTTGTTTGTGGAGTTTGCACAATCTAAAAAATAACTCGTTGAATAAACATAATAAAATTATGGAAAGAACTTCCACCTGATTTAATGGCTCTCTTCCAGCATTAAGTAATTTTGTTGGAACTTAATGATCTTAGGTTCAGTCAAATTAATTTTATTAGGTTCATTTAACTTATTTACTACAGCTGCATCCAACATAATTTAATACTGTTAACATAAATGAATAGCGTTGGTACAACACATTTCTCAGTTGTAAATTAAGTTGATCTAACTCAAGTAAATTTAAATTTCAAGCCCTGGTCAACAGAATTCTGTGAAGGAAGGAAGCATAAGACAAACGGGATAAAACGGAGATTTTTATTTTACACCAGCAGCAACTTACAAATGAAGTCTCAATTTGAAAAGATGTACAAAACATAAAACACCACAAATAAGTATTAATCATAGAAAAAAAAAATACCACCAACATAAAGTTTTGTACTTTATAACTGTTCGTTATGACTTTTAAATATGACGGTTCAGGCCCGTAGCCAGCCTAGTGCAAGGGGGGGTTCTTTTTTTTAAAAAAAAGTGGACCTTTTTTCTCAGTATTTTGTATTTGAATATTTACTCATTTTGTATTTCATTTTGAGGTTTAAATACTGCATTTTAGTGACGTGTGCTAGATTAGCTTGTCTGCTGGTATCATAATGTGCATGCTTTTGAAAAATATTACCAATAATTATCTCATAATAATAATATACAAATATTACGGGGAAAAGACGATCAGTTAATGTACTTACAAGACTGTGGGATGGATTTTTTTTTTGTGTGCTTATTTTATTTTATGTTTTATGTAACAATTATTAATGGTAAACTTGTATAGACACCAGACAGCATCGCCTATAGTTAATAGAATAATTTAATACATTTACTAATTTAATATAATAATTTATTAATTCAAAATAAAATGTTAATAAATCCTAATACTATGCATGGTCAAGCAGGTTTGTTTACGCATTGAACTCGTCGTTCTTTCTTTTCTTTTTTTGATAGATTAACATTATTTAACATAATAAATTCACAGATCCATCAGATAGGCTCCTGTCTGTTAATGTTTATTTAAAAAGTTACAGACTTGTCATAGCCATTCAGACTGCTCAAGAAAAGGCACAAGAGAACCATTCTGTGTGTGATGTGGGGTTGACGATTAGCTACCACTTAACTAGCGTTAGCGATTCGATCTTGAGGTAGTAACAGACTTATTCTGTTTGGTCTTTTTGAACATATGTTTAATATTCTGCGATAATGACGCTGCCCCCTGCTCTCTCTTCCGTCTCTCCTCCTCTTTTTTGACCCATATTATACACCGCCGGATGCCGCCGCACACATTTAAAAAACGTCAGTTGCTGCGCAGACTCGTCACATGTCGCGGGGTTTTTTGTAAATTGTTTTGTAATAAAGTGTTATTTTAAATAATGGCCAACAATTTTAATCCGTCTAAAAATAATAATAATAATAATAATAATAACAAAAAATTCTGGACCTTTGGCAGTGGGGGGTGGGTCGTTCGAACCACCCGAACCCCCCCTGGCTACGGGCCTGCGGTTAGAGACGGTTGGTCAGGAAACTCCTGAAGTCAGATACAGACAGGACACTTTCACTCACAAACTCCTGTGGAAAAATACAGAGATAGATTCAATTAAAATTCATGATACTTCATTTATCAAATGAACAATATTTATACTTTCTTCCTCTCGCTTCACAACTCACGAGAACAGACCGAAACCAGAACCGAACCGCAGATTAAGCACGCGCATATAACCGTCGGTATTTTAAGTGTGATTAAGAATACAAGAAATAGCTTAAACCAAAATAACGTGACTAAACATCGCTAAACAGCAGGTGACATTTATGTTCAGTATTTCGTTTCTATTTAGAAAGATGGGAATTAATTCCTGCTTACCTTTTCCACACGCCCGCCAAACGTTTGTCTTCTCAACACGCTGTGTTCTCTTCTCGCGATGTCTTCTCGCGATATTTCCGGTTTCCATAGTGAGAAGATCTCTTTGGTTTATCTCAACATGATTAAATCCAATACATGTTAAGTTGTTGAATTTCATGTAAATACAACATCATTTATTCATGTTCATCTTGGAAACGTGAAATTATTATGTACAAAACACACATTACATTTTAGTACATGTAACAGGTAGCCATGTTTATTTATTTGAGTGCATGTTCTCCCCGTGCTTGGTGTGTTTCCTCTGGGTGTTCCAGTCTCCTCCCACTGTCCAAAGACATGACGGGTGGGCTAACTGGCATTTCCTCTGTGTGTGTGTGTGTGTGTGTGTGTGCCCCCGCCCTGTGCTGGATTGCCACTCCGCCTGGAATGTGCCCCCTCCTTGTGCCACCAGTCCCCTGGGCTATAGGCTCCCGGTCACAGGTGCAGGAGCTTCACCCAGGTTCCCATCTTTTCCCGATGTTGGTTTGGTTTTCTACTTATTTCTTTTAAAAGGTAACTCTTGTGAGAGTAGCCTTGAGTGGTGATGGGAGTTTGGTGTGTTCAGTTGGTCTTAGCTGGAGTGACACTCATGTAGTCTATCATCCCTCGCCTGGCAGCTGTTAAGTGTGCGATCCTCAGTGATGGAGTCATCATAAAACATCTGCAGAAGCCAGTGTGTTATAATTCAAAATTCAAATTTAATTTGTCCCATACACAGTCATACACAGTACGATATGCAGTGAAATACTTACTAATTTAACTAGTCAAATATACTGTACAAATAAGGGCATAATAAAAATATTACAAAATATAGAAATATAGAAGAAAAAAATAGAATTCTTTTTAAATTTGGAAGTGACTATGGGTGAGCAAATATGCATAAAAAGTGACTTATTAAAGGTTTATACTCCCAGTCTGTTTAGAATCTTTTATGACTGTAAAAGTTGTAGTATGGCCTCGGTCTTATATAAAATAAAAGGAGACTGCACATGGTTGTCTGATCTAGACTGATCTAGATGCCAACGTGCCACTACACCTAGATGACATAAAATGTATTAGTGGTTCTGTTCTTCAGAAGGTCTCTGGTTAAAAACAAAAACAAATCCTCATGAAATCATTTATGTTCTAAAAATATACAGCATTTTATCAGCATTATGGGTGTGACATTAAACTGACAAACAGTGTAAAGATTTAATACAAACTCAGTGAACTGTAAAGACAACTGCAGAAACATTATGTTACTCATCTAACAATAATGAACACACAAAGTGTAGATCTGAAAAAGTTTATTTTATTTTGAGTTAATCATTTTTGTTGAACTGTCATTACAGGTGAGACATTGTCATGTTATGAATTAGCGCTTTATAGTGAAATATCACCAACATAAGGAATATACTGTCGCTAAACGATGCAGAAAAACTAGTTCATGCTTTTATCACCTCTAGGTTGGACTATTGTAATGCCTTACTGTCTGGTTGTTCAGCTAGATGCATAAATAAGCTTCAGCTAGTCCAGAATGCAGCAGCGAGAGTCCTCACTAGAACCAGAAGATATGAGCACATCACCCCTATCTTATCTTCACTCCATTGGCTCCCTGTGAAATTTTGCATTGATTTTAAAATACTACTCTTGACATATAAAGCATTAAATGGTCTCGCGCCGCAGTACCTGAGCGAACTGCTAGTGTCTTACGATCCGCCACGCCTACTTCGATCAAAGGATGCAGGCTGCTTGTCAGTACCGCGTATTATGAAAAATACAGCTGGGGGCAGAGCTTTTTCTTATAAAGCCCCAAAGTTATGGAATAGTCTTCCAAATAGTGTTCGGGACTCAGACACAGTCTCAGTGTTTAAGTCCAGGCTAAAAACCTATTTATTTAGCCAAGCATTTTTATAAATAGATTTGCCATAGGTAAAGGAGCAGATCTGGGGGACTCATGGACGTAGAGTATTATGGTGAACTGGTATGTTTGGATGCTGTCTTCCTCACTCTCATTGATCACTCAGGTTTGCTGATGGTGAGGTGATTGGTTGCTTTACATCTCAGTTCCCCCTCATGTTTGTGTTTCCTTCTGGCTCCTCCCTATTAGTTATGATGTCATAGTTAGTCCTGCTGGATTGTGGTGACTGGGAACAGCACCTTCACCCTCGGCTTGCACCTTAATGACAAACATTTCCATAAAAGCTGCTTTGAGACAATAAACAGTGTTAAGAGTTAAAAGTATAAATACAATAGAACTGAGCTGATTATCACAGTGTGTAGTTACAGCACTGACTGTGTGGACATGGTGTTGACTGTGTACAGTGTTCTCAGTCCTACAGCCAGCAGTGTGTACGGTTACATCACACACACACACACACACACACACACACACTCCTCTGTACACTCAGTCATACAGTACAGTGTGGTTATACACTACTGCAGTCTGCACAGGTTCTGTGTGACGTCACTGACTGGGCGTGGTCACTGGACTGTCTCAATAGAACAGCACCTCTCACTGTCTCTCTCTCTCTCTCACACACACACACACACACACACACACTCTCTCTCTCTCTCACACACACACACACACACACTCTCTCTCTCTCTCTCACACACACACACACACACACACTCTCTCTCTCTCACACACACACACATTTATTTATTCATCTCAGTTAAACATGGCGTCCCTGTGTCCTCGGTGTGAGAAGACGGTGTATTTCGGTAAGTGTGTGTGTGTGTGTGTGTGTGTGTGTGTTATTTTATTCCCGTCTGTAACCCGAGAGCGCGCGCGTTCATTGTGCACGAGCGGCATTAATAATGCATTATAACAGACTGTAGTGATAATAGTGTGTGTGTGTGTGTGTGTGTGTGTGTGTGTGTGTGATTGAGCCGAGATTAGCTATTATATTTCACTAATTATGAGCATCATCATCATCATCATCACACACACACACACACACACACACAGCTCCTTTATAATAAACACTAAGAACGTTAAGAAGTCACCGTTATAGCGCGCGCGCGCGTGTGTGTGTGTGTGTGAGGGGGAGAGAGATGAGTGTTAATTCTGACTGGGTGTATATAGCTTTATTCACCAACAACACACATTATATTATATTATATTATATTACATTATATTATATTATATTACACTATATTATATTATATTATATTACATTACACTATTTTATATTATATTATGTTATATTACACTATATTATATTATATTATATTACACTATATTATATTATATTATATTACACTATATTATATTATATTATATTACATGACATGCCCCCCTGTAATGTCATGTAATGTAATGTAATTTAATACATTATACCCCCCCCACACACACACACACACATTAAACATTAAATAAATAAATAAATAAATAAACACCCTCCTTATACACCCTAATTATAGTTAGTGACCCAGTGTGAGGGTCTCTCCAGTAACGGAAACTCTGGATAAGAGAGTCAGTCAAATGCCTAAATGTAAATGTGTATATACACTAATGTTATATTTATATACACATACACACACACACACACATACACACACACACACACACATACACACCAGTGTGCAGTGCATTAGCTCATTTTGAGCTCTTTTACACTTCTCCTGAAGTCTTGTATATGATTGACCAGGGTGACCACGTTGTAGCGAACATTTCCACCTTCCTCCCCGTCACACACGTGGTGGACCCAGAACTTGGAGAGGTTAGGTCCGTGTGGTGCACATACATTACTGATGTACAGAATTATCCGCACACACTGGGTTAGGGTTAGGGTTTCCTCACCACAGCCACCTTCATCATTCAGCAGAAACAACAGTATACACAGTGTCTACTGTCCTGTCCCCTCTGGCCGTCCTACTCTGACCTCGCTCACCGACAGGGCCAGGGACACGTCTGTGTCAGCTCTGTGTGTGTTCTGTGTGAAACCCCTGCACATCCGTGGGCTGTGAGACACTCAGACTAACTCCAGCAGCCCCGCCCTGTTAAAGCCCCTGAGATGACTGGGATTCCCCCTCAGTCTGGGGTTTGATATGAACATTACCTGAATAATGAACTTACTAATTACTTAATGAGTGGGGATACAGCTGTCCCTAATTCAGGGGCAAGTACATACATGTATATGTTTAGTGTATAATGTATAATGTGTGTGTGTGTGTGTGTGTGTGTGTGCATTTCTTTCCACAGCGGAGAAAGTGAGCTCTCTGGGAAAAGACTGGCACAAATTCTGTCTAAAGTGTGAACGCTGCAACAAAACACTAAATCCTGGAGGACATGCTGAGGTACAGAGAGACAGCCAGGGTAGACAGAGAGAGAGAGAGAGAGAGAGAGAGAGAGAAAGAAAGAGACAGCATGGGGAGACACAGAGAGAGACAGCGTGGGAGAGAGAGCGAGACAGAGAGAGAGACAGCATGGGGGAGAGAGGGACAGAGAGAAAGCGAGAGAGAGAGACAGCATGGGCAGACAGACAGAGAAAGAGAGAGAGAGACAGCATGACAGAGACACAGAGAGAGACAGTGTGGGAGAGAGAGAGACAGAGAGAGAGAGAGACAGCATGGGGAGAGAGAGAGAGACAGCATGGGGGAGACACAGAGAGACAGTGTGGGACAGAGAGAGACAGACAGAGAGAGACAGCATGGGGGAGAGAGAGAGAGAGAGACAGCATGGGGAGAGAGAGAGAGAGACAGAGAGAGAGAGACAGCATGGGGAGAGAGAGACAGAGAAAGAGACATCATGGGTGAGAGAGAGAGAGAGAGAGAGAGAGGGACAGCATGGGGGAGAGAGAGAGACAGAGAGAGAGACAGAGAGAGAGAGAGATTAAGAATCAGATCTTTATGAATGATATCATTAATGTTTGTGTTTTATTTCTGCAGCATGATGGGAAACCGTACTGTCATAAACCCTGCTATGCTACACTGTATGGACCCAAAGGTGTGTGTGTGTGTGTGTTATCACTTTACACACACTTTAGTAGTGCGGCAGTCTCAGTAACACACACACATCACCATGGAAACACTGTTAAGAGCACTGTGTGTGTGTGTGTGTGTGTGTGTGTGTGTGTGTGTGTGTGTAGGAGTGAATATTGGTGGTGCTGGATCCTATGTGTATGAGCCGCCGGTGGCTGAGGGACAGACCTGCACACCACCGACAGCTGAGGAGAGGAAAACTACAGCGCCCCCTAGAGGACCAGTGAAGGGTGAGAACCTCAGAGAACCAACAGACCCGGGTTCCAGCGCTGCTGTTGTAATACTGTTATTACATTATTAAGTTATAATTTATAATCAGATGATTTAGGATTAACGTGTTTGTTTGCATGCCTTTATCTCCAGCTGCCAGTTTCTCCTCGTTCACCGGGAAGCCGAATGTTTGTCCCCGCTGCGACAAAACCGTCTACTTCGGTGAGGAGCACAGACGGACTGAGACTTTATCAGACAGGGCTAACAGTCTCACACTAATGTACATGGCAGTATTTATTTTATTTGATATTTTACCTGAATAAAAACAGTCACATGGTGAAGGAGTGTATCAGATCACTGCTTTATATCAGCATACAGAATAAAACCTGTGAGATTCTGTAAAAGCTCGTTTTAATACCTCATGAAAACAGTTCTTACATTCTCTAAAGACATAAATACATTCACTTCCCATACGGAACACCCGAGGGCGCTACTGAGTAACACACAGTTAATATTAAATATGATTTATATCATCATAATCATGACACAGAATAATTAATGATGACCCAATTCCTGGAGTAGGATGTATAATGTGTGTGTGTGTGTGTGTGTGTGTGTGTTAGCGGAGAAGGTGATGTCGCTGGGTAAGGACTGGCACAGGCCGTGTCTACGTTGTGAGAGATGCAGTAAGACGCTCGCTCCGGGAGGTCACGCCGAGGTCAGGACTGAGTTTGTAATCGCCACATGATCACATGACCATGACATCATCGCAGCAGTGCTGTAACTCATCACTCAAACACTGTTGTGTTTCAGCATGACGGCCAGCCGTACTGCCATAAACCCTGCTACGCTGTCCTGTTCGGACCTAAAGGTACACACACACACACACGCACACACACACACGCACACACACAGATCCCAGATGTTCCTTTTTTTCCTGATGTTTTGCTGTTGTGTCTCAGTGCACAGGTGTGTTATTAAGTGTGTATATTAGTGTTTGATAAAATGAACTCTCAGTCTATTCTGGAAGAATAAACCTCAGTAAGTAAGTGTGTGTGTGTGTGTGTGTGTGTGTGTGTGTTTAGGTGTCAACACTGGAGGGATGGGAAGCTATATCTATGAAGAACCAAACGCTGAGCCTCAGCCATGAATCCACACACACACACACACACACACACACACCAGTGGCGGCTGGTGAAAATTGTTCCTGGTGGGGCTGATGTGACAAAATATTTCTTTGCTTAGTCCAATATAAGAATTAAAATCAACAGTCAGACGATGATTACAATTAACAGTAATGATTTAATCTCCTCCTCAAAATCACCAGTTTCACAGATAAAGTAAATGAACAAATTTCCATTGTATAATACGCCATGTATTCTTAAGAGAGTATCAAATACAATAATCAACATCAAAGGGTATGATCAGCTGGATCACCTTTCAAGCAAAGTTGCATCTCAAAGTGGTTCACACAAAGAAAAACAGTTTTAAAAATGCAATTTAACACAACAGTCTAAAACGGGTATATTAATAAGGATCTCACCGAATTTGGTGGATACTGCTCTTCGCTCGTTAAGTTCGCCATCATTACTCTGATTGGCCGCGCCTCAAAAGAAAAAAAAACTTAAATCTCGCGGTATTTTTTTGCGGCTTGGGGCAGAATTTCCAGCGCCCCAAGACCATAAAATTCTGAGAACCTTGATTGGCCGCATATTTATTAATTTACCCTAACAACAGCTACATGACTGGCTATTTGGCTGCACTCAGGGGCGCTTTTTCTCAGCGCCCCATGACAGAAACGATACAAGTCTGTCTGTGGAAATTCACTGTTGAATGAATGTCACTAGGTGGGAAATGTTGTATATGTTATTCATATCGCATGTAGGCACATACTGGTGGGTAAACCGAATTTAAAAACTTAATTTGTAAAAATATATTTTACAGTTTTAGCCCCTCTTATCAGGGAGGGCGGTGCCCCAGCGCCCCCTATGGGCCGGCCGCCACTGACACACACACACACACACACACTTTATACTTTTATATAAATACAGTATATATGAGGTCTGTCCGGAACATACCCAGCAGTGTAATATGAGAAACAGAGACATTAGTTGTTCTCCTCTGAGTCTCAGCCACAGTCTGACATCTTCACTTTAAAGGTGATATTAGTTTTGTGAGAAGCCAGAAGCTGCGGGTTGCCAGATTTGAGCTGTAGAGGGTCTGAGTCACCTGGATGATTTGATGTTGAGACGTGACACATGATCGCAGTGCGTTGTCGTGATCATTACTCTTCTGACTTTTTAAAGTTCACGCTCCTCTCCTAACAGCTCGACTTTTTCAGACAGACCTCATATACGTGGTGTAGTGTTCAGGTGAATTAAACACTGATGTCAGTATTATTATGATCGTTATTTGATTGTTTTTATTTATTAATTGTGATTTATTTATAAGCACTGTATTTATTTTACATTGAAGTTTATTAAGCTAAAATGTACCTGAGGCCCTCCAGTGATGGTATCCTCCACCTCCACGCTGGGTTCTTCTCCATCACATACTCCTGGTCCGTGAGCTAACGTTAGCACTGATGTGTGTTTAAATGCTGCACATGTCATTGAGTTCGATGTGTAATAAGTAAAATCCTCGTATCAGTTTGTTGAGGTAAAACAACTTATAATTTTGGTCTTGAAGCAAATAGTTATTAAAAACAAAACCCATACATCTAACTCCGCCCCCTCACCCGCCCCTGATCACCACGCCCTCTTTGTGTTTCATAAGTGTCAGGTTATGTCTCACATGATTTTACACACCATTTAAAGATATTTCTACACGGTCCAGATCCAGAACGTTAGGGTTGTACAGATTGGCAGGAAGTTAAAGGATTATCAGAACACAGAAACGCTGTTTGTTGGAGTAACCCTCAGTGTAAGAGGCTAATCATTTCATCAATACATAAGTTGGAGAACATCTGAGGAACATGATGAGGAACATAAAGGAACCCAGCAACTGGGACTTCATGAAGAAATAGACACCTTATGAGTGGTTTATTATAAATAATCTTCTCTACTGAATGTTACTTGTATCTACTGCCATTTATATGATGCCTTTGATGTCTTTATTGTATTTTTATTGTTTCTACCAGTTCCTGATCACATGACTTTATCCTCATATCTGATTGGTAGTTGCAGTTGTTGTGGGTAGCTCAGACACACACACACACACACACACACACACACTGATGGTGTTAATGACTTTATGCTAATAATAAACTTTTACATACTGCTTTTTCTTCTCCTGAAGTTTTTTATTATGTGAAGATTAAATTATTATTAAAATGTTAACGTTACTGACAGATGAAACATTCTGTGTTAGTTAGAGCTCTGTTCGTCTCTCTGACTGAAGCAGAAAGTGTCTCAGCGTCCGTCTCTTTACGTCTCACAGAAAAACCCCTGAAGCCGGGAATTCAGTTTTATTTTAAACATAATAAATCCCATGAATATTATTAAAACTAAATCACAGTGATATAAAAGCTGCTGTGAAAGCAATAGCATGTAAAGCCTTGATGGACTCATTAAATTAATAAAATATAACATTAAAACATTAAAACTATCAAAGTTCTGTAAACAAGCACTTTATTATTGCAAAAATACAAAAATAGTTGAGTAACTAGAGCAGCTGGTTTGACTCACTGGTGTGACGTGATGATGGGTAGATCCAGGACCGAGGTGCTACAGTACATACAACATCAATAAACACAATTTAACAGAACCTAGCTAGCTAACTAACTACGAAACTTATTAGCTGACTAGCTGAGACAAGACAGACATTTTTATACAAAAGACACAACATAAAGTGCACATGCAAGCGTGCAAACAAGAACAACACAGTGACAACGCGACATGACATTACAGTACTTAGTGTTAATGGGGTGGTGAGTTGAAGCTCGTGGGAGGAGAAACAGTAAACAGTAAACAGTAAACGTTCCTTGTAAGTAGCAGCAAAGATGTGCAAATTAACAAGTAATGAATCTTGTGCAAAAGAGCAATGACAGGTTGGTGTGCACAATAGTTTGATGGTAAAATGAAATAGAAAATCATTACAGCAATAAAACTTTTTAAACAATTTAAAATTTGATTTAAAATAAAACAGTTAAAATAAAATGTTTAGTGTGAACCCTTGGTATAACTGACTCGATCCTGACGATCTGAGAGTCTGTTACGGTTATATTCAGTGAGCAGATCTGTAATGTATTTAGGTCCTAGGCCATTAAGTGATTTATAAATGTAAGGTTTTATAATACTGTAAGACACTATAATCTAATAATAAGATTCCTGTGCTCTGAGAACAGACCCCCCACTGTGCTTCCTCATGCCTTCTGTGGTAACACCTTCTATATCCTGTATCCAGACGAGGAGACATCCAAATGGCTCCTGTCCTCTAGAACCCTTTAGTTTAATCAGGAGAATGTAAATGCATCTCCTCTCACCTGTCTGTCTCCGGGTCTCTCTATGACTGACATGTTACCGATGGTTCTTTTGATGTTCGGGACGTAGCACTGTTTAAATGTGCTCTCTTTGTGTGTGTTTGTCTCTCCCGGTCGATCTAACCTGGACTGGTAAGTGTATCAAGGTGCGGCGGACACAACAAGAAATAACTCTTCTTCTCTTAGCTTAAAACTTAGCTTGGACACACACTTCATCTTCATTTAAAATCTAACAATAAACAAGTAAATTCAAATTCAAATTCAAATTAAAATTTTATTTGTCACATACACAAACATACACAGTACGAAATGTAGTGAAATGTATTATACGACTGCTATTGACCCTAAAAGAGAATTAAAGTTTACAAATAAGAAATAAATATAAATAAAAGAATACGATAAAAAATTAAATAAAAAAATTAAATTAAACTAGGAAAAAATAGAACTAAAAATAAAAATAGAAATGTGCTAGAAAAAAATGGAACTAAAAATAAAAATAGAAATATGATATGCATAAAAATAGAAATATACTGTACATAGAAATATGATGTGCATAAAAATAGAAATATACTGTACAAATTGAAATATACTGTACTGGTGTGCAAATATGCATAGAAGAAAGTGTCTTTGTGCAGAGGTTATTAAAGTGTCTTTGTGCACTGGTCCAGGATGTAAACGTAAACATGTAGTGTAGTTGTGAAGGTAGGTGTGCAAAGTTATTAAAGTGTCTTTGTGCAATGGTCCAGGATGTAGATGTACAAAATGTAGTGTAGATATGAGGGAAGGTGAGCGTGTAATTGTCCATAGTGTTCATGGATGTAAAAGGATTGATAGATTTGATCAATTATGGAAAGATTGTGTTAGTTCGTGGTTGTGGTTGAGTGACCTTATCGCCTGCGGGAAGAAGCTCCTCCTTAGTCTCTCTGTGTTGGTCTTCAAGGAGCGGAATCGCTTCCCAGACCGCAACAGAGTAAACAGTCCGTTATTGGGGTGACTGAGGTCCTTCACGATCTTCCTGGCCTTGGTCAAGCACCGCTTGCTGTAGATCGAGTGCAGGTCAGGGAGCTCGATGCGGATGATGCGCTCAGCTGACCGCACCACCCTCTGTAGAGCTCGTCTGTCCTGCATGGTGCTGTTCCCGAACCAGGTCGTGATATTTCCCGTCAGGATGCTCTCTATGGTGCAGGAGTAGAAATTCCTGAGCACCTTGGAGGGCAGTCTAAAGTCTCTCAAGCGTCTGAGGTGGTAGAGACGCTGCCGGGCCTTTTTTACCACGGTGTTTATGTGACAGGACCATGCCAGGTCCTGCGTGATGTGAATACCAAGGTATCTGAAGCTGTCCACTCTCTCCACTGGGCTCCTGTTGATGACGGGGGTCTGGTAGTTCCTCACCTGCTTTGTACTGAAGTCCACTATCAGCTCCTTTGTCTTACTGACGTTCAGGAGGAGATTGTTTCTCTGGCACCAGTTCTCCAGATTTCCAACCTCCTCCAGGTAGGCCGTCTCATCGTTGTTCGTGATCAGGCCCACCACAACAGTGTCGTCAGCAAACTTGATGATGGTGGAGGAGCTGGTAGTGGCCACGCAGTCGTGGGTGTACAGAGAGTACAACAGGGGGCTCAGAACACAACCCTGGGGGGCTCCAGTGCTGAGAGTGAGGGAGGCTGAGACATGTCCGCCCATCCTTACTGCCTGTGGTCTGCCAGTCAGAAAATTGGAGATCCACTGACACATGGATGAGCTGAGTCCCAGGTGCTCCAGCTTGGTGGTAAGTGTGGAGGGAATTATGGTATTAAATGCAGAACTGTAGTCGATGAAGAGCATTTTCACATAATTCCCCCTCCGAGTGTCCAGGTGAGTGAGAGATGTATGGAGGAGATGAGAGATTGCATCGTCCGTGGAACGGTTTGGACGATAAGCGAACTGTAGTGGGTCGAGTGTGTCTGGTAGTGAAGAGATGATGAAGTCTCTGACCAGGCGTTCAAAGCACTTCATCACTACTGAGGTGAGGGCTACAGGGCGATAATCATTGAGGGAAGCAGGATGAGGTTTCTTTGGGACAGGAACAATGATGGATTCTTTGAAGCATGTGGGGATCACCGACTGAGATAAAGAGATGTTAAATATCTCAGTGAACACAGGTGCTAGCTGGTCTGCGCAGGCTCTGAGAATGCGGCCTGAGATGCCGTCTGGTCCTGCTGCTTTCCTGGTGTTCACTCTCTTGAAGGCTCTCCTCACGTCATGCTCGGTGATGATGAACGCGCTTCCGGTGCTGGCAGTGACTTCCTGTCTGCAGCCGTTAGCGCCGCTAGCATTAGCATCGCTAGCGTCTTTAGCTGCAGCCTCGAAGCGAGCATAGAAAGTGTTCAGCTCGTCTGCCAGAGACACGTCTGCGTTTATCATACCGGATGTTGGTGCTTTATAATCCGTTATTGTCCTTAGTCCCTGCCACAGGCTTCTAGAGTCACTCTGTTGGAGTTGTGACTCTAGTTTCCTCCCGTAGCGCTGCTTCGCCTCTTTCACCGCCTTCCGGACGCTGTATGACGCAGCCTTGTACGGTTCCATGTCCCCCGACGCGAGTCCCGTGTTGTAGGCAGCGGTGCGAGATCTCAGAGCGTCGCGGATGGTTTTATCCACCCACTGCTTCTGGTTGGGAAACGTTTTAATAGTCTTTTTTTCTACGGGGTCATCCGCTAGTTTCCCGATGAATCCCACAACCGCTTCCGTAAACACACTGACGTCACCATCGGAGCTGTTTCTGAACATGTCCCAGTCTGCGTCATCGAGTGCGTCCTGTAACGCGGCCACCGATTGGTCCGTCCAGCGCGCGACCTTCCTCTGAACCGGAACTTCCTGTTTCAGCCTTTGTTTGTATTTTGGCATGAGGAAGATGGCGGCGTGGTCGGATTTACCAAACGGTGGGCAAGATTGTGCCTTGTAGCCGTCCTTGACTGTAGTGTAACAGTGGTCCAGTGTCCTTTCGCCCCTGGTGGGGCAGGTGATGTGCTGATAAAAGTTTGGCGCTGCACGTTTGAGGTTGGCACTATTAAAGTCCCCCGCCACAATAAGCGCAGCGTCCCGGTGTTGTGTTTGTTGTTGTGTGAGTGCCTCATGCAGCTCGCATAAGGCAGTGTCCGTGTCCGCTTGTGGTGGAATATAAACGGCGCTGATTATGACCGAGGTAAACTCCCGAGGAAGGTAAAAAGGACGACACATGATGGACAGTAGTTCCAGGTTTGGTGTGCAGGAGCGTGTGAGAGGAACAACGCTCGCGCTGTTGCACCAGCTGCTGTTCACCATTAAACACACGCCGCCTCCCCTTGACTTCCCCGAGTCCCGCGTCCTGTCCATGCGGTGAACCGAGAAGAACTCGGCCGGCTGGATGGCGTGGTCCGGCACCGCTGGGTTCAGCCATGTCTCGGTGAAGCAGAGGAGATTGCAGTCCCGAATGTCTCTCTGGAACTTTATCCTGGCCCTGAGGTCATCGAGCTTGTTCTCCAGTGACTGGACGTTGGCGAGCAGGATGCTAGGCAGAGGTGTGCGGTGTGCACGGGCTCTCAGCCTGTTCCTGACACCGGCTCGTTTCCCTCGAGGCCGCCGCTTCGCGTCGCGTCCTTTGTTGTCCCTCAGGATCTCACTCGGCCAGCTCGGATCCGGAGTTAAAAACGTCGAATTGTGAGTACATTGTATACCAATAGAAACAAGAGTGTCTCTATCATAACTAATGTACCCCATGGTGGTAATTTTGCCGGTTTTAAAAACCCCAAGATTCTTGA
This sequence comes from Clarias gariepinus, assembly GCF_024256425.1. Lineage (NCBI taxonomy): Eukaryota > Metazoa > Chordata > Actinopteri > Siluriformes > Clariidae > Clarias > Clarias gariepinus. The sequence goes on from NC_071126.1 coordinate 24,052,768, forward strand.
CTTAGTGACTCCTAGAGTGAAGGTACGCATTTACCTTCAGACCTTCATCTTTGTTTCCAAATGCAATGACTTCAGTTTTCTCCTTATTTAACTGAAGAAGATTCTGACACATCCAACTGTTAATTTGATCAATGCATTTGCAGAGGGAGTCTGTGGGGCTATAATCATTTGGAGATAAGGCTAGGTAAAGCTGGGTATCATCAGCATAGCTGTGATAGGCAATTTGGTTCTGACTAAGTGGGAGCATATACAGGCTAAACAGGAGCGGTGCAAGAATTGAGTCTATACAACCTTTTCAATAGTCTTACTTATAAAAGAAAGATTTGATATTGGTCTGTAGTTTTTCAATATCGTATTATCATGATTGCTCTTTTTCAGATGTAGCTTTACTGTGGTTTTCAGAAAGTTTGGAAAAGTCCCAGAGAGAAGCGAGGTGTTCACCACTTCTAAAAGATCTGCTTCTAAACAGATAAACACACTTTTGAGAAAAGATGTGGGAAGTGTGTCGAGGTCGCAGGTTGATAATTTGAGGTGCTGTGCTGTTTCTCCCAGGATTTTGCTATCAATTGCTTAAAAGAGAGACATAGTAACTGTTTTGTGAGGTTTTGTTTACGTTTTTCTAACCTCTGCATAACTTGATGCATTAATAGCCCTTAAAATATTACAGATTTTAAGAATAATATTAATAATATTAATAATAATTTTTATTTATATAGCGCCATTCCAGAGCTCAAGGACACTTAGTGAGTAGAAAACAATTAAATCCACAAACAGACAAAAAAAAACATGCAGAGGACAGGTGGATTGAAGTGTAACATTCGGTAAACAAATGAGTTTTGAGTAGAGATTTAAATACTGAGATGTTATTAACAGAACGGAGAGAGTGAGGTAGAGAGTTCCAGAGTTTGGGAGCGATAACACTAAATGATCTGCCGCCCATTGAAGAGACGCGGTACAGAGGGACAGCAAAGAAACCAGAATCGGAGGAGCGTAGTGAACGAGTCGGAATGTAGGGGGCAAGCAGACTAGTGGGAGCTAAGCCATGTATAGATTTGAAAACAAGGAGAAGAATTTAGAATTTGATACGGTAGGCAACTGGGAGCCAATGGAGGTCAGACAGGATAGGGGTTATATGAGCAGAGCGTTTGGTGTGAGTGAGTTTTTTAGCCGCAGAGTTTTGAATATATTGTAATCTGGAGATGGAGCTGGCAGGTAGACCAATTAAAAGGGCATTACAGAATCAAGGCCTGATGAGACGAATGCATTAATGACAGTTTCAGCATCTTTGGTACTAATAAAAGGACGCAGTTGGACAATGCGGCGTAAATGAAAGAATGCAGATTTAGTGACAGGTTTAATGTGAGGCTGAAAGGAGGGTGTGGAGTCAAAGAAATATCAAAGAAAATACAGAAGTGATCAGATAGTGCTACGTCCTTTATAATAATGAATGAGATGTTTAGACCCTTAATGATGAGTAAATCTAGAGTGTGTGTCCACGATTATTTTTGGGCCTGATCAACCACAATGCTGGTGTCTTTGTGGATGCAGTGTTTGGTGTAGATGTCTTCAACAGAGGGACGAGACCCTGATGATCTTCTCTGCTGTCCTCACTATCCGCTGTAGGGGCTAACGGTCTGAGACGGTACGATTCCCAAGAATTAAAAGTACTTTAATAATCGCAAAAGGAAATTGTATGAAAAATTTTCTTCAGTTAATCTCCTTTTTTTCATGATAGATTTGTATATGTGAGTATATTCTGTGTATATATATGTATATATATATAAATATATATATATATATATATATATATATATATATATATACATACAGTGGTGTGAAAAACTATTTGCCCCCTTCTATTTGCCAAAATTCCTCCAGAGCGCTGTAAAAGACTCGTTGCAAGTTATCGCAAACGCTTGATTGCAGTTATTGCTGCTAAGGGTGGCCCAACCAGTTATTAGGTTCAGGGGGCAATTACTTTTTCACACAAGGTTTGGATTTTTTTTTTCTCCCTAAATAATAAAAACCATCATTTAAAAACTGCATTTGTGTTTACTTGTGTTATCTTTGACTAATAGTTAACGGTTTTTGATGAGCAGAAACATTTAAGTGTGACAAACATGCAAAAGAATAAGAAATCAGGAGGGGGGCAAATAGTTTTTCACCACTGTATATATGTGTGTATATGTGAGTATATTTTGTATGTGTATATATGTATACTTGTACTCATTTTTTTCCAATAATACTTGCACAATATTTATACTACTGTATTATCCATATGTATATTTATTCCTATAATTCTACATCACTACTGCGTGTGTAGTTTACACATCAGACCCACATGTTCTGTACCAGTGCACCAGTAACGTCATGTGACTATAAAAGCGACTTGACTGTCAGTACAGTTCTTTTAAAAGAAGCGAAAAATGTCACTTCCGGCTCGGCACGCGGTGGGGGCGGAAGTGACGCAATGGCGGCGCAGAGGATTGTGTGTAGTGCAGTCCCAGAGTGTGTGTGTGTGTGTGAGATGTCCGGCGCGGTGCTGCTCGCGGTCCTGCTGGGGGGAGGGGGGGCGGTCCTGGTGGCGCGGACGCTCTTCTGCAGACGCGCGCGCGCTCTCTGCCTCGGCGCCGGTATAATGCGCGGGAAAACGGTGCTGGTGACGGGCGCGAGCAGCGGGATCGGTAAGGCGGCGGCGGCGGAGCTGTACCGGCTGCACGCGCGGGTCATCATGGCGTGCCGAGACCGCGCGAGAGCGGAACGGGCGGCCGCGGAGATCCGCGCATGCGCAGGACCGAGTGACGGCGCGCTGATCATCAAACACGTGGAGCTGACGTCACTGAGATCCGTGCGCGAGTTCTGCCGGGAAATCACCGAGGTGTGTGTGTGTGTGTGTGTGTGTGTGTGATTATATATTATTATTACTGGTCAAAGTAATAATAAACAATTAACACATTTTAAATACAGACTCCCCACGGTGTGTGTGTGTGTGTTTAAGTCAGGCTTCCTGTCTTCTGATTGGTTAGATTTATTTCCGCGCTTGAAGAACCGGAGAGCCAATGAGAGAGAGAGATTTACTCCCCCCCACACACACACCTATAGAGGAACTGATTTATTTTGTAAGAGTGTTTACACGGTTATTAATTATCTACTGAACGGATGAGCAGAAGTTTAATATATAATATATACACTACAGTAATGTACATTTAAAATGAATTAATTTATAAGATCCTGAGACACTGAACATCTCCATGCTGATGGAGTTCATGTCTCCCTGTTGCCTAGCAACATTGTTCTTATTTGAGTGTATTCTCAGTGTGCATACCAGTAGGTGGAGCTAGAGCGTCACCATCGTGTATTTCTGTGTGTGTGTGTGTGTGTGTGTGTGTGTGCTATCAATGTACATAGCAGCACGTCCATCACCTAGTGAGGATCTGGGATACAGTTTGAGCTTTTATCCAAAATCCCAGTTGTTAATCCAGGGGAGGATTCTGTAACCATGGTCTTTAACCAATCACTGGCCAGAACGATCGCCCGCTCCGCCCACTTTCACACACGTTACCTTCCAATTGATCCCATGCAGGATTAGCTGCTAGCTGATTTGATTTGATTAGGCTGTCTGAAGAACTGAATAATCCATGCTCTGTGTGTGTGTGTGTGTGTTGTAGGAGGAGCCGAAGCTCGATGTGTTGATTAACAACGCGGGTGTGTTCCGCTGCCCGTACTCTAAAACGGAGGATGGATTTGAGATGCAGTTGGGCGTGAACCATCTGGCTCACTTCCTGTTAACCAACCTGCTGACAGAGCTGATGGTGCGCTCTGCCCCCAGTCGCATCCTCGTCGTCTCCTCCAAACTTTACAAACATGGCAGCATCCGATTCGATGACATAAACAGCGAGCGCAGCTACGACCCGGCCTTCTGCTACAGCCAGAGTAAACTAGCTAACCTCCTGTTCACACACGAGTTAGCAAGGAGACTTGAGGGGCGGGGCGTGACCGTGAACTCCCTCTCACCTGGGATGGTCAGGACCAACCTGGGCCGCCATGTCCGGGTCCACTTCCTGCTGAAGCCCCTCCTCTTCCTGGTGTCATGGCTGTTCTTTAAGAGTCCAGAAGCGGGGGCTACGACACTGCTACATCTCGCGTGCTCTCCTGTTGTGGCTAACGTGTCAGGGAAGTTCTTCTCCAACTGTCAGGAGGAAGCGCTCCTGCCCAAAGCCACGGACGATGATACGGCAAAGCAGCTATGGGACCTGAGTGAGACCATGGTCGGGATGAAGGGCTGAGCCATTCCTCGTTGGTTAAATGTGTTGATAATTTTTGTCTGCTTCTAATGAAACACATATAAATTATTAAACCCCCCAAACCTCCTTCTCCCTTCTGGCCCCCTCTATCCCCCCCCCCAAAGCAGTAACACTCAGACTGTTGCTTAATAAACCTGTTGTTTTTATAAACCTACATGTGACCGAGTGTCCTGAAGTGCGAGGGGGGGGGGGGGATTTGTGAGAAACGTTAAATATTAATAAAATTACTGTATTAAAATTATGATGATGCACACATGATTGCTTGACTACAATGACATCCCATAATACTAAACTCTACTGCAATAGAGAAAAAGAGAGAGAGGAGAAGCAGCAGACAGACATGAGAGTGAGACAGGTCTGGTGTAGTAGTTGTGCTTTATTACAGAAGGGTGAACAGGGGCGGGGTTCGGGAGGCTCATGCATGACGGTGTGTCTGATTACAGAGGGACAGGAACAGCGGAGCGTCAGTGAGGTAGAGGAGCCGAGACACAGAGAGAAAAATCCAATCAGAAACTCAAACACCAAAATGAACCGGTACATTAGCCAATCAGGAGCAGGGGGCGTGGTTCTGAAACTGTTAAAGTGCTGCCGCAAGCACTATAACACACACTCTTCCTTGCAGGAGTGTATATATAGTGTGTATTCTTGCTGTGTGTGTGTGTGTGTGTGTGTGTGTGTTATGTAACACGCTGTGAGCAGTGTATCAGGAATTAGTGCTAATCTCATGAGCTAACTGCTAATTAGCCCATTAGCTAACAGGCTAGTTAGCGGAGCACTCTTCCTAACATTTGCTAGCAATTTGGAAGTAGGGTGAGATATCTGTCTGCTGTTAATCTGGGGCTTGTTGTGGCTGATCAGCAGTGGTAGCTTATAAAGACTCATTTCCTCTAGTCAGAGTTTCATTCATCTCTCATAAACTGAACAATACGGACAGGGATAAAAGAGAATTTCATTTTCAATCGCAAAGTTAGCATGTTGCTCCAACCTTCTCTGTGCTGTAAAGCTTTTCAGATCTCAAACCTCACACCACACCACACACCGGGTATCAAATCACAATTTCAAAAAACATTTTTTTTTTCAAAAAACTGAGATAGTGCTCACTGCAGTAGTGCAGTGGGTGGAGCTAGACCTAAGCCAACTCCTCCTACAACCCTTTACCGCTAACTCCATGAGATGATCTCCAACACACTAATACATCCTGAATGCTGACTCCACCCCCTGGACTTGTACCTCCACTCAGATAGGAGACGCTGGCTCAGGTCTGACTCCGCCCCCTATTTCTGCAGCAAGCAGCACTTGAAAAATCTTGTGAAGTAAATAAGCAGCATTCACAAGCATTAAATCTGCTGTAGAAACATCCGAGCTTCATATCAATCACAGAACATCATCATGACTTCATCTCCACTGTAGAAAAACACCACTGAGCAAAAACACAGAGAGGAAAACACAGAGTCGGATCAGAAAATAAGTCTGAGTGCACCACTGAGAGATCCTCTGATTGGATAATATTAGACTGACATCGTTCTGGAGCACTTAGTCACGATCTGATTCACTGACATAGATTTTATACCTAGAGAAAAAAAGAAGTCGTCCTCAGGGTTCTCTCCACCCTTGACCACCCCCCTTCCCAAGTTTAAACAGTTAAACAGCAGTTAAATAAACATTTAATATTAGTGACCTAACTAAATATGTTAATTAATACATAATTACCGCCTGGCCAAAAACAGTCACAGGGCAAGAAAGGCCTGCATGAAGCAAAGACAACAACTAAGGAGATCGGACTATGAATCGTGAGTCTATTCCAGAGTGATGGGCGTGTCAGGGTGAGAAGGGAAGCACATGAAGCGATGCTCCCATCATGCATAGTGTCCACTGTACAAGCCTCTGGAGACAGTGTTATAATCTGGGGTTGATCAGTTACTCAGGTCTAGACTCAGTAACGTTATGGGGCAATAAAATGAAGTCAGCTGACCACCTGAATGTACTGAACCACCAGAGGATCACATCTATGGAGGGTTTCTTCTTCCATGATGTTATGAAAGAATTGTGAAAGAATCATTTTTACAATTGGCCACCAAATCAAAGCTAAAGACTGTTGAGCAAAATATTATCAATTAATATATCAGTGAGATGTGAGCATGTTTAACCAGACCTCCTGTGCAAAAATACTCGGACTTTCTCTTTAAAATAAAGGAAAATTATCTAATATTTCTCATTCTCAGAAATACCAAGCATGAGGCTTAGTTCTAGCCATAATGTCTTATTGCAATCTTTAAAGAATGATTATATTGGCATAGGCTTAGTAACAGCATCAAAATTAAGTCAGCTGACAACCTGAATATACTGAATGACCAGGTTATCAAATCTTGGACCTTATATGGTCCACCTGATGGACCTGGCATACTCCAGGATTCAGACTGTTAAAAATTGGCGTGAGAAATCATTCTCACACATGAGCTGCACAACACATTTTGTGCTGTAATCAAAGATAAAAGCTAGTGTGACTTCTTGGCCAGACAGTGTAAGACAATCCATTCAGGTAATGGCATGTGATAAAAGTATAAAGTGGTAGTGTGTGTCCATGCTAGCTGTTGTGCTACAGTGGTTAAGCTGCTGCCCTAGTCTTTATAACAACATTTCTTGGGCTGATATCTGATATCAGTATAAACAATATCTATGACACGCATTAAAATGGTTCTCAGTAGCACACTCAGACATGTGGCCCGAACTGTATAAAGTAAAATTGGGTCCTCAGATGATTAAAATGGAGCTGAGCTCCGCTGAGGCCCTCCTTATAAAGTAAACATTTTGTCCTGTGCTAAATAACATTTCCAGTGTACTTTAGGAACCTGGGTCCTTACAGGGTGCTCAGTTGAGCAGAGTCCCATAGAGCTGCGCTTTTGTTAGGCTGTCCTTCCTCGTTAGGCCCAGACTGGTGAACGTTTGGTACTGTGATGCTGCTTGAGTCGGAGAAGAACTCGGTTCCTGAGGAGAAGCGCTGATCCGGTCCTGCTGAAACGACTGCAGCTCAGCACCAATTTCCATAGATCCAATTTCCAGTGACTCATTGGAGCTGTTAGGACTCACGTCCACCTCCTCATCCTCATATTCTTGCTCAAGTCCAGCCACCTGCTGCTCCACCTCCTGGGTCTCATCCTCTGTGCTGTACAAGTGTGTATTCCGGAGATCTGTACTGGAGAACGCATCCAGCATGGCGGCCCCGTGGTGCCGATAGGCGTCACTTCCTTCCTGAAAGCTGCTGTAAAGAGGGCCGAGCCGGATCTTTGCAGGTCGGACGGAGAAGTGCTGCTCGGAGAAGCTGTATGGGGAAGCGCGTCCAGCGCTGCAGAACGAGTGAGCGGTGACATCCTCTACACTCAACCGCCTCCATCGGCCGATCAGCACCTCCTGCTCCTCCTCTGGCTCCTCCTCCTCTTCCGGCACTAGTGCACTGCCACGCCGACTGTCACCGTAGTTGACGCTGGGGGAGGTGGATGGTGGGAGGGGCTCATATGGTTCACTATAGCACGACATCGCACCACTGTAGAGAGGCGAGCCGCCGTTTTGGTAAGCGTGAGACGCACTGAAGGCACTCGGACTTTCTCTTTCCCACGAATCGTCACTTTTGTGCTCATACTCAATGCCGTCCCGCCACTCCATGTAGATACCGTGGTGCTGAGGCGAGGAGGTGGTGCTGTATGGAGGCTCTGCGCCTTTTTCTTCAGACCCGCCTCCACTGAAACTGGAGTAAGAACTGGAGGCTCCACCTACAGAGGTGTTGAAATGAGGGAAGCGGTGCAGATCGACACTGGGCCTGCGCTCACGACGCCGTTCGTCTGGGCAGTACAGCGCCGTGTCGCTGCTGTAAACATCACACTTAGCCACGCTCCTCAAACCCAGACCCAGACGCTCGTCTCCGCTCACGGGTGTGCCGATCAGGAAGCCCGGGTGCTCGTGAGGCTCGTGGAGCTCGTGACGTGTTGGACTCGGGGAACGCGATGCTTCCTCTGGTTTCTCTAAAACGTTAGCCATCACAGAGGAGGGAATGGGGTCGGAATATGGCGAGCGACAGATGGGGGAGGAATCCTCAATGTGCAGACTTAGTCGCTCCAGAAAGTCCGCCGGCAACTGAGACACAGAGAGAGAGAGAGACGGAGAGAGACGAAGAGAGAGAGAGAGAGAGAGAGAGAGAGACGGAGAGAGAGTTGAAGAGAGAGACGGAGAGAGAAGAAATAAACAATAAGTTGGTTTATATTTAAATGTCTGTTAATGATACTGTTGTTTCCATCACATAAGTAATAACTCTGTGTATAAAAAATAAAACTCATGGCCCCTCCTGAGGCATTACTCCGTTATTACACCGCTCTCCAGCGTTCATCTGTTTCCATGGCAACAGCAGCAAAGTAAACCATATGTAATTAGCTAGAGGGACGTTTCAGGCTAATTACAGAGTTTGATAATAAGCAGAGACGTCTGCTCTGTGTGTGTGTGTGTGTGTGTGTGTGTGAGTGTGTGTGTGTGATTCAGCAGCAGTGGGATAAAAGAGAAGGATCGCTGAGGAACACGGAGGAAGATGTTTTTAATAATAAAACTGAATCAATCTGTCTATCTGCCTGTAGCTGCATCCTGTGTGTGTGTGTGTGAGAGAGAGAGGGAGAGAGATAATAAACCCACCTCAGAGAGCTGAGCTCTGTACTGAGACTGATTACACTGCAGGAGCTGAGCTGCCAGGTTGCAGTCCTTCCTGTACAGATCCTACAAAACACAACACACACACACACACACACACACACACACACACTTAAAAATGTTGAGAGATTGAGGAAAAAAATACATAACCAGTAACACACACGTGTAAATGCACCTGTGTATTTTCCAGTAGCTGAAGACTTAAATAATTAATAATAATAATAATAATATAATAATAATAATGTGCTGAGACGCCGTGTGTGATGAGACGTTGTGTGCGATGAGACGCTGTGTGCGATGAGACGTTGTGTGTGATAAGACGCCGTGTGTGATGAGACTCTGTGTGCGATGAGACGCCGTGTGTGATGAGACGCCGTGTGCGATGAGACTCTGTGTGCGATGAGACGTTGTGTGCGATTAGACGTTGTGTGCGATGAGACGTTGTGTGTGATGAGACGTTGTGTGCGATGAGACGTTGTGTGTGATGAGACGTTGTGTGTGATGAGACGCCGTGTGTGATGAGACGCCGTGTGTGATGAGACTCTGTGTGCGATGAGACGCCGTGTGCGATGAGACGTTGTGTGTGATGAGACGCGGTGTGTGATGAGACGCCGTGTGCGATGAAGCGTTGTGTGCGATAAGACGCCATGTGCGATGAAGCATTGTGTGCGATGAGACGCCGTGTGCGATGATGTCCATGTCCAAGATGGCGCTGGTGAGGTCGGCTGCCGTCACGACTGCTCCGACCACCTTTTCTTTGTTTTTGTTCTTTAAGTTAGTTTACAGCGTTTTAAAACCAGTCAAATTACCACCATGGAGTACATTAGTTATGATAGAGACACTCTTGTTTCTATTGGTATACAATGTACTCACAATCCGACGTTTTTAACTCCGGATCCGAGCTGGCCGAGTGAGATCCTGAGGGAAAACAAAGGATGCGACGCGAAGCGGCGGCCTCGAGGGAAATGAGCCGGCGTCAGGAACAGGCTGAGAGCCCGTGCACACCGCACACCTCTGCCTAGCATCCTGCTCGCCAACGTCCAGTCACTGGAGAACAAGCTCGATGACCTCAGGGCCAGGATAAAGTTCCAGAGAGACATTCGGGACTGCAATCTCCTCTGCTTCACCGAGACATGGCTGAACCCAGCCGTGCCGGACCACGCCATCCACCGCATGGACAGGACGCGGGACTCGGGGAAGTCAAGGGGAGGCGGCGTGTGTTTAATGGTGAACAGCAGCTGGTGCAACAGCGCGAGCGTTGTTCCTCTCACACGCTCCTGCACACCAAACCTGGAACTACTGTCCATCATGTGTCGTCCTTTTTATCTACCTCGGGAGTTTACATCGGTCATAATCAGCGCCATTTATCCGAAAGGACACTAAACCACTGCTATACAACGGTCAAGGACGGCTACAAGGCACAATCTTGTCCACCGTTTGGTAAATCCGACCCCTTGCCATCTTCCTCATGCCAAAATACAAACAAAGGCTGAAACAGGAAGTTCCGGTTCAGAGGGAGGTTGCGCGCTGGACGGACCAATCGGTGGCCGCGTTACAGGACGCACTCGATGACGCAGACTGGGACATGTTCAGAAACAGCTCCAATGGTGACGTCAGCGTGGTTACGGAAGCGGTTGTGGGATTCATCGGGAAACTAGCGGATGATACCGTGGAAAAAAAGACTATTAAAACGTTTCCCAACCAGAAGCCGTGGGTGGATAAAACCATCCGCGACGCTCTGAGATCTCGCACCGCTGCCTACAACACGGGACTCGCGTCGGGGGACATGGAACCGTACAAGGCTGCGTCATACAGCGTCCGGAAGGCGGTGAAAGAGGCGAAGCAGCTCTACGGGAGGAAACTAGAGTCACAACTCCAACAGACTGACTCTAGAAGCCTGTGGCAGGGATTAAGGACAATAACGGATTATAAAGCACCAACATCCGGTATGATAAATGCAGACGTGTCTCTGGCAGACGAGCTGAACACTTTCTATGCTCGCTTCGAGGCTGCAGCTAAAGACGCTAGCGATGCTAATGCTAACGGCTGCAGACAGGAAGTCACTGCCAGCACCAGAAGCGCGTTCATCATCACAGAGCATGACGTGAGGAGAGCCTTCAAGAGAGTGAGAACCAGGAAAGCAGCAGGACCAGACGGCATCTCAGGCCGTATCCTCAGAGCCTGCGCAGACCAGCTAGCACCTGTGTTCACTGAGATATTCAACATCTCTTTATCTCAGTCGGTGATCCCCACATGCTTCAAAGAGTCTATTATTGTTTCTGTCCCAAAGAAACCTCATCCTGCTTCCCTCAATGACTATGGCCCTGTAGCCCTCACCTCAGTAGTGATGAAGTGCTTTGAACGCCTGGTCAGAGACTTCATCATCTCTTCACTACCAGACACACTAGACCCACTACAGTTCGCTTATCGTCCAAACCGTTCCACGGACGATGCAATCTCTCATCTCCTCCATACATCTCTCACTCACCTGGACACTCGGAGGGGGAATTATGTGAAAATGCTCTTCATCGACTACAGTCCTGCATTTAATACCATAATTCCCTCCACACTTACCACCAAGCTGGAGCACCTGGGACTCAGCTCATCCATGTGTCAGTGGATCTCCAATTTTCTGACTGGCAGACCACAGGCAGTAAGGATGGGCGGACACGTCTCAGCCTCCATCACTCTCAGCACTGGAGCCCCCCAGGGTTGTGTTCTGAGCCCCCTGCTGTACTCTCTGTACACCTATGACTGCGTGGCCACTACCAACTCCACCACCGTCATCAAGTTTGCTGACGACACTGTCGTGGTGGGCCTGATCACCAACAACGATGAGACGGCCTACTTGGAGAAGGTTGGAAATCTGGAGAACTGGTGTTAGAGAAACAATCTCCTCCTGAACGTCAGTAAGACAAAGGAGCTGATAGTGGACTTCAGTACAAAGCAGGTGAGGAACTACCAGACCCCCGTCATCAACAGGAGCCCAGTGGAGAGCGTCTCTACCACCTCAGACGCTTGAGAGACTTTAGACTGCCCTCCAAGGTGCTCAGGAATTTCTAACCCTGCACCATAGAGAGCATCCTGACGGGAAATATCACGACCTGGTTCGGGAACAGCACCATGCAGGACAGACGAGCTCTACAGAGGGTGGTGCGGTCAGCTGAGCGCATCGTCCGCATCGAGCTTCCTGACCTGCACTCGATCTACAGCAAGCGGTTCTTGACCAAGGCCAGGAAGATCGTGAAGGACCTCAGCCACCCCAATAACGGACTGTTTACTCTGTTGCGGTCTGGAAAGCGATTCCGCTCCCTGAAGGCCAACACGGAGAGACTGAGGAGGAGCTTCTTCCCGCAGGCGATAAGGTCTCTCAACCACAACCACACCACTATGCAGAACTAACACAATCTTTTCATAATTGACCAAATCAATCAATCTTTTTACATCCATGGACACTATGGACAATTACACACACACACCTTCCTTCATATCTACACTACATGTTTACGTTTACATCCTGGACCAGTGCACAAAGTCACTTTAATAACCTCTGCACAAAGACACTTTGTTCTATGCATATTTGCACACCCAGTACAGTATATTTCTCGGTACAGTATATTTCTATTTTTATGTACATCATATTTCTATTTTTATTTTTAGTTTTATTTTTCCTAGTTTAATTTAATTTTTCTATTTAATTTTCTATCGTATTTCTTTTATTCATATTTATTTCTTATTTGTAAACTTTAATTCTCTTTTAGGGTCAATGGCAGTCGTATAAGCATTTCACTACATTTTGTACTGTGTATGACTGTGTATGTGACAAATAAAATTTGAATTTGAATTTGAGATGCCGTGTGTGATGAGCGCCGTGTGTGATGAGACGCCGTGATGAGACGCCGTGTGTGTTGAGACGCCGTGTGTATTGAGACGCTGTGTGCGATGAGACGCTGTGTGCGATGGGACGTTGTGTGCGATGAGACGTTGTGTGTGATGAGATGATGGAGTTCTGATTGGACGGTTAGTGCATGAAGTGATGAATAAACCTGTTACTTCTCAGCGACAGTGTGTGTGTGTGTGAGTATTTCATCCTGAGTGAACTGGAGTAACTGGAAAACCCCACATTACCAGTCATTTGCTGGAAATTTTTTCATTAATTGGTAAAGATTAGTGTCGTGCCCCGCCCAGTTGTAACAGGTGTGGCTCCGCCCCCGATTGAGAGGACAGGTGAGAGGGCTTTAATGAAAGTGGACTTGCACTGTGCTTACGTTGTCCTCCTTAAGCTTCTCTATGGTGATCTTTGCCTCCATCAGGTGTGTGTTAAGGACAATGATCTCATGACTGAGCGCTCGCTTCTCATCGTCATGGTGCTGGGACTAAAACACACACACACACACACACACACACACACACACAGAGAGTCATTAGTAGACACATTAAAGACACACCAGGTAAAACACACACTGTTTTGTGTGTGAAGTGTGTGTGTTTGTGTGTGCTTCACTCACACTCCGGTGGATTTTCTCCTCCAGGTCCTGATTAATCCTCTGTAATGCTGAGTAACTGCTCTGTATCCTGTAATAAAGCAGGTCAGAAATCCAGTACAGTATGTGTTCCAATACCACCTCACACACTCCCCCTTATCCACTCCCACTTACCACCTTCACCTTATCCACTTCCCATTCCCCCTTATCCACGCCCCACTCCCCCTTATCCACGCCCCACTCCCCCTTATCCACTCCCCACTTCCCCTTATCCACGCCCCACTCCCCCTTATCCACGCCCCACTCCCCCTTATCCACTCCCCACTCCCCCTTATCCACTCCCCACTCCCCCTTATCCACTCCCCACTCCCCCTTATCCACTTCCCACTCCCCCTTATCCACTCCCCACTCCCCCTTATCCACTTCCACTTACCACCTTCACCTTATCCACTCCACATTTCCCCTTATCCACTCCCCACTCCCCTTTATCCACACCCCACTGCCCCTTATCCACTTCTCACTCCCTCTTATCCACACCCCACTTCCCTTTATCCACTCCCCACTCCCCCTTATCCACTCCCTACTCCCCCTTATCCACTCCCCATTCCCCCTTATCCACTCCAACTTACCACCTTTACCTTATCCACGCCCCACTCCCCCTTATCCACTCCCTACTCCCCCTTATCCACTCCCCACTCATCCTTATCCACTCCCCACTCCCCCTTATCCACTCCCCACTCCCCCTTATCCACTCCAACTTACCACCTTCACCTTATCCACACCCCACACCCCCTTATCCACTCCCCACTCCCCCTTATCCACTCCCTACTCCCCCTTATCCACTCCCCATTCCCCCTTATCCACTCCAACTTACCACCTTTACCTTATCCACGCCCCACTCCCCCTTATCCACTCCCTACTCCCCCTTATCCACTCCCCACTCCCCCTTATTCACTCCCCATTCCCCCTTATTCACTCTCCACTACCCACTCCCCTTTATCCACTCCCCACTCCTCCTTATCCACTCCCCATTCCCCCTGATCCACTCCCCACTCCCCCTTATCCACTTCCCATTCCCCCTTATCCAAACCCACTTACCACCTTCACCTTATCCACGCCCCACTCCCCCTTATCCACTCCCCACTTCCCCTTATCCACTCCCCACTTCTCCTTATCCACTCCCCATTCCCCCTTATCCACTCCCCACTCCCCCTTATCCACTCCCCACTCCCCCTTATCCACTTCCCACTCCCCCT
>NC_071126.1:24075000-24115000 GCF_024256425.1 Clarias gariepinus
GGGAGCACAGGAGCAGATGTGTAGCTCCAACCATCATAAAGCAGAATCCAGCTGGAGCTGGTCCTTCTCTGGATGCCTCAGGATCCTCACAGGGTTGGCCTTTGTCTACTGAAGCTGGTACAATCTCTAGATGCCTCGGGATGGGTAGAAAAATACAGAACAGATGGGAAACTGTGTCAGAGCCCCAAACACTGTCTGGAAAGCTATTCCAAAGCTTTGGAGCTAAATATGAAAATGCACTGCCCCCTTTTGTAGATTTTGATATTCTGGGAATTACCAGAAGTCCAGAGTTTTGTGATCTTAAGGGACGTGGTGGATTATAGCGTATCAGAAGACTGGTTAGGTATGTGGGAGCTAAACCATTTAAAGCCTTGTATGTAAGTAATACTATTGTGTAATTAATTAAAAATTGAACAGGTAGTCAGTGCAGGGATGATAATATTGGGGTTATATGATCATATTTTCTGGATCTAGTGAGAACCCTGGCGGCTGCATTTTGGACTAACTGTAGCTTGTTTATTGAGGATGCAGGACAACCACCTAGTAATGCATTACAATAGTCCAGTCTGGAGGTCATGAATGCATGAACTAGCTTTTCTGCATCAGATACGGATAGGATACTCCTAAGTTTGGCAATATTTCTAAGATGGAAAAAGGCTGTTTTTGTGATAGATTTATGGACACCTATTCATCCTATCTCACTCTTTCACAGTTTTCCATTCCTTCTCACTTTGTTACTCTCACTCTCACTCTCTCATGCTGTTACTCAACAGTCCTCCTTTAAACATTGATGTGAATGACTGATGTACAGTCATTTTCTGTATATGTGTAATGCAGAGCCGTGACAGAGAGACACATGAATTGGGTTTTTATGTATATGACATTGACAGTAATGTTGTTATGTACCGGAGTACACCTGCGTATTTACACTCTCCAAGACAGCAGGTGGCAGTATACAGTTTGATTTTTTGCACTTCGTCAATAAACACAAAGGGAAGAAGAATACAAGGAAGCCGACCTTTGTACTTTGTCTAACAATGCTGGTGTTTTGAGAGGTTGTCAGTCCCGACCCTCTCGCCTGTCTTCCTCCTGTATCAGCTCTGTGTGCGATTTGGAGAATGAGATCCGCGCATTGATGATGTCATGCTTTAGGGCATTTTCACATCAGTGCCCTGGGATCGTTTTTAAAAACACTTGACTTTAAAGTCTGGTTCATGTTGATCAGTGAGAACACAAGTGTCCTGTTCTAAGGAACCGTCCCAGAGTCCTCTTGATGAGATGGTTTCAGGCACGATACGGCGCACTCAGGCGTGGATCGAATCAGATATGGAAGTCAATCGTAGTTGAGCACGAACGTTAATCGCTGTTTAGATACGCCGTCTGTTGTGATGCGGCTCACAAACCAAGTGTGTGTACACTGCCACCTGCTGTATCGGAGAGTGTGTGAATATGGAAGTGTCCCCGAGTACGGACAACAAAAATAATGTGAATGCTGGGCGGACGGGGAGGGGGAGGGGCGCCTGGGGTTGGGGGGGGTAACCATGACCGGCCTTTCATATCAGATCAGATCACCTTTAAGTGGAGCACAGTGTGCTGATCAGAAGTGCTTTATTACTGTGAATGGTATGAATCAGATTGTTACCAAAGAGATATAAGAGCACTTATGGAGATAATACACACATACTGTATATGTATATTTACACACGAATGCTATAGAATTAGTAAACAACAACAAAAACAAAAATAGATGTTAACATCTCTCCCTTTCTCTGAAAGAATGAATAATTTATGATCACATGGTCACTAGTTTGCACTCTCATTCACAGGTTCAGGTGTAACATTGATTGATTGATTGATTGATTGATTGATTGATTTGTGTATTTATTTCTTCATGCACATCACATCTATATATTATATTTATTTCTGCATTTGCATAACAACAACACCTGATTGTGTATATTGTGTAACAAGTGTGTTCATTTGCATATGCAAATGTGAGTGTGTTTCGTAAATGTGTGTGTGTGTGTGTGTGTGTGTGTGTGTGCATGGTGTAAATGTTTAGGGTCATGGGTTTCAGCTAATTTTTGAGAGACAGCACAGGAACAGGGTGTTGTTAAAAAACACACACACACACACACTCACACTAACACACACATGCTCGTCTCCTCGCCCCCTCACCGCCCACCCTTTTCTCACGGCGTTGCCATGGTGACAGTGAAGGCTGCATTTTAATCAGGCGGTGTGTTAACCCTCTGAGAGCCGAATTCATTCAGTTAGAAGACATTATAACCTCCTGCGCACTTACACACAACACTTCCTGTTTTACATCACAACTTCTGAACATCTGACATCATCAAGGCCACGCTCAATTCTGATTGGTCACACAGCCATGGAACAGCCAATGAGAGGCTTCCTTTCATGAGTAAATCAGAGGAAATTGTGTCATGTGAGTTAGGAGAGAAGATACAGCATTTACACTGGAGACTCCTTCACACTAATGTCACACACACACACACACACACACACACACACCTATTTAATCAGTTTATTGTCAGTGGAGCGTGTGCTATCCACGTCTTTGTAAATAAACAGTTACTATGGAAACCATATCCTATAAAACAAGCAAGGATTTATGTTCAGTGTTGATCTACTGGATGTTCCAAATGGATGTTCTCCTGCAGTGGTTCTCAGCATGCAGGCAAATATGAGTAATACAAAAGAAACCAGCAGCACTTTTTCAGAAGACGAATAAATAAATGAATATTCTACATCATCGCCATGGCAACATAGAGTTTGATAAGTTCCAAACAATAAGGTAATCTGTTAATAACCTTGTAAATAATGACACCACAGAGCTTCTCACATCAGCAGGGTTTACATGCAGTAGGTATTGTTAAAGGTGTAGTGTTTATTATCAACACCTACATTGTCTTATTATCTATTATCTACTAGATGATGATGAGGGTGATGATGATGATAATGATGGTGGTGGTGATTATGATGTAGATGATGATGGTGATGATGGAAATGATAATAATGATGATGATGGTGGTGATAATGATGGTGATAGTTGTTGGGGGTTGTGGACCCCACCATGATTTCTAGGTGGGAGGGCTTGCAGGGTCACGGGGTGGTCAGGTGCTTATTGACCTCAATGTGTATTAAAAAAATATAAATAAGTGCAATAATAACATACAACAAACTGATTGCATATATGTCCAGGCCCTTTGTAATTAGGGCAGTAGTTAACCATTTCAATTCAACAAAACTAACTGGAACCTGATTACAATTATCAGCCATAATGTCTAAGAAAACAACCTCCAAAATACATAAATTCATAAATTTGGTGCCATGTTTTTTGGTACCAGAGAATCGCTCAAAGAAATAAATCTGAAAAAGAAAATAACATATATAGTGAGAGGCTTGTTGATGCCAGAGGTTAGAGGAGAATGGTCAGACTGGTTCAAGCTGATGGAAGGGCAACAGTAACTCATACTGTAGCGTCTCTTTACAACCAAAGTATGCCAAAGAGCATCTCTGAATGCTTACAATGTTCAGTACAGGACCACACCGGGTACCCCTCCTGTCAGCAAAGAACAGGAATCTGAGAGTGGCCAGGTCCGATAAGTCTTGCTTTCTACTAAAAAATTTGGATGGTGAGATCAAAATTTAGCAGAAAATTTATGAATCCATCCTGCTATGAATCAATGGTTCAGTCCTCTACTGGTGGGGTAGTGGATATTTTCTTGGGACATTTTGGTCCCCTTAATACATTTACATTTAGGCATTTGGCAGACGCCCTTATCCACAGAGACTTACATTTTCTCTCATTACACATCTGAGCAGTTGAGGGTTAAGGGCCGCGCTCAAGGGCCCAACAGTGGCAACCTGGTGGTCGTGGGGTTTGAACCTGAGACCTTCCGAACTATAGTCCAAAGCCTTAACCACTGAGCTACCCCTGGCCGAATCTAGGCATTGGTTAAATGCCACAGCCTACCTAAATATTGTTGTTGACCATGTCTATCCCTTTTTAACCATAGGATAAAATGCCAGAAATCACAAAAATTGCTTCCTTGAACATGACAATGGGTTTAGTGTACTCAAGTGGTCTCAATAGTCACCATAATTCAATCCTTTGGAGTGTTTTTGATCAGAGGATTCACATCATAGATGTAAAGCAAACATATCTGTAGTTGACATGTAAATATGGGCCAAAATCTTTAAGGAATGTTTCCAGGATCTGGTTGAATCTATGCCACAAAAATTTAGGCAGTTCTGAAGACAAAAGTGGGTCTAACCCAATAGTAGTAAGGTTCTAATTAAGTGCCTGATCAGTGTATAATCCAGGCTATCCATTCTTTTGACTGTGTAAAGCTGCTTTGGGACAGTGACAATTGTTAAAAGCGCTATACAAATAAAATTGAAATTAAATTAAATAGTGATAATGATGGTGATGATGGAAATGACAATAATGATGATGATGATGGAAATGACAATAATGATGATGGTGACGATGATGTTGGAGATGATGATGATGATGATGGTGATGATGATGATGATGATGATGGTGATATTGATGGTGGTGATGTTGATGGTGGTCGTGGGGATGATGATGATGGTGATGATGGAGATAACATGCATGGATAGACAGGTGGAGATTTAGAGTGGCGTGAGGGTGCCATTACTTTTTCATTATATTAATTAATTAATTTATTTTATTGAACAAAAAGCAGGACATTCAAAAAGAGGTAAAATAGGAGGCAAATACTTTTTTATAATATGCTTTATCTCCCTCACTTTTATTTAACTCTAAGTGTGTGTATGTGTGTGTGTGTGTGTGTGTGTGTGTGTGTGTGTGTGTGTTTGTCTAGTACCATGTTGTTCCTCTAAACCACTTCATCTCACTTTACATAATGCATATTTTCATTGTTCTTCTCTCTCATTCACACACACTCTCTCTCTCTCTCCTTCAAACACACACACACTCACATACACACAATCACTTTCTCTCTCTCACACACATTCACTCAGTCACACACACTTACAGACACACACTCACTCTCTTTCACATACACACACTCACATACACACATTCAGTCACACTCACACACACACATTCACTCACTCACACACACACATTCACTCACTCACACAAACACACACATTCACTCACACACACACACTCACTCAGTGGTGTCTCAGATGGTTTGTCACTGGTGGTGTGTGAGACACACTCTGATAACCCATAAGTCTCTGCGCTGCTGTATCCATGGTAACCTGAGGAGGAGCAGAGTGTGAATAAGAGCTGAATGTAGCGACACTGCCGCCGTGTGGCCGAGAGCAGAACTACAGAGCAGCAGTGTAGCTCGGTCTATACACACACACACACATTAAACAGAATCACAGAACCACACACAACCACACACACTCTCTCTCTTTCTCCCTCTCTCTCTCTATATACACAAACACACACACACACACACACACACTGCAGTAACATTAGTATTGTGGCTCATGAGTGTAATGTAATGTGTGTACAGCAAACAGGCAACCATTTGTTTCTTAAAACCTTTATTTAAAAGTGCAGACAGGTGTGTGTGTGTGTGTGTGTGTGTGTGTGTGTGTGTGTGTGTGTGCCCGCCCTGTGATGTATTGGCACCCTGTCCAGGGTGTATCCTGTCTCGTGCCCTAAGTCTCCTGGGATAGGCTCCGCTCTGTGGTGGAGTGAGGGTAGGTGTAGGGGGCGACCCACATGTGAGGCCGCGCTCCTCCTGATCACCACTAGAAGGCACTGTAATACTGACTCACACTCGCGCACTGTCATTAAACAGTCACTGTCACACTCGAGTGTAAAGTCTCATTCTGACTCCTGCTAAAGTCAAGTCCTAGTCATGTGACTCGAGTCCACACCGCTAAGAACATTCTCAGGGTTTAACACACATACATGTCTGCTTAACCACACCCCTCATCCCAACTCCACCCCTTATACTGACTCCACCCCCACACTGACACCACACCCTATCCGGTTTATAATAATAATAATGTAAATAAAGTTTAAAATGCAGAAGATACATTAAAGTAAAGCTCTCACCACACCCCTCACCTCAACCTAACTCCTCCCACCTCCTGACTCCGCCTCCTAACTCTAGCCTCTTTTTACATGACCAGGACAGTGTTTGTGTAACGCTGGTAAACTTTAGATCAGATTTCTGATATCAGATTTGTAAAGGTAACTGTGTTTATCATACTAACTATCACACTGTAAAACTTTTGACTGATTGATTGATAAATGAACTGAAGTGCTCTTTGATCATCAGCCTGTGGCCTCCTGAGCCTCAGCGCTCTCACACTCTCACTGCTTTTTCTCCTCCACCTTCTTGATCAGCTCCCCTTTGTGATATTTTTGTCCGATCCCGTAAGGCACGTGTGCGGCGATGGTGCCGAGTTCCGTCGCTCCCTCCACATGGAACATCTGATCGTCAAAGAAGATGTGTGGTCTGATCTTCTCCAGGAGAGGACCTTTGGGAGCCCCGGCGAGGAACAGCGCCTCGTCGATCTCCAGTCCCCAGCTGCGCAGAGTTTTTAACACCCGAGCCCCGGAACTGGCCGCGCTGCGCGCCGTCACCAGGAAGGTGCGGATGGGACAGTTCAGACGCTCGTTTTTAGAGTAGAACTTCCTCTGCAGTTTCCCCAACGCCTCCAGGAAGCACTTCAGAGGACCCTGTGGAACAGGTGGAGAAATGTTACAGTCATCCAGCAGATGATCTGCTCACGTCTCACTCACACACACCACTTAGAGGTTTTACTGGAATCAAACCTGAGCTAGGGGTGTGTTCACATTCGCCTTCTCATGCTCAAAGAACTCATCGAGTCCCTGCTGTTTAACGATGATCTCCGACTCGTCTGAGAAGAGCACGGCGTCTCCGTCGAACGCCACCCTGAGCTGCGTCTCACTCAGCTCCATTTTCTTATCCGGAGTGAACAGCGTGGCTGCGGCGATGCCTGAGGACACAGACATAAGTACTGCACATTCAAGTAGAACAGACGCACTACAGGGCCAAAAGTATGTGCACCCCAACCATCAGTCCCCTACGTCCCGTTCCAGATTCATCTCCATGTCTTGGCTGTTATAAAGCGCTCCACCGTCCTGTGAAGGCTGGACGCTGGACGCTGGAGTGACGGTGTGGCGGTTTGTGTTGTTTTAGTGCGGGGGCGAAGGGGGATGTTCACACACTCTACAAGAGCATTAGTGAGCGCAGGCGCTGGAATGTTAGAATGTAGAGGTCAGGGGTCAGGACACTCGAGAACCATATATGGGTGTGATAACCGGGGGTGCACATACTTTTGACTACATGGTGAAAATAGTTAGTAACTTAGACGCCGCTTTACTGAACAGATTAATATGCAAATATACACAGGGGTAACATGCACAGTAAACACGTGATTGGTCATGTGATCAGGTCATGTGCCCAATTATGTGATTATGTGATTGGTCATGTGACTGGTCCTGTTATCATGTGATTGGTAATATGATTGGTCCTGTGATTGGCTGGATTATTAATTATGCAATTATGTGACTGGTCATGTGACTGGTCATGTACTTGATCCTGTGATCATGTGATTGGTCCTGTGATCATGTGATTGGTCCTGTAATTAATTATGTAATCATGTGATTATCCATGTGATTGGTCAAGATCATGTGACTGGTGTCTCTCTCAGGTCCTCACCCTCCTCGATGGCCTCCTTCACTTTCCCCGAGTCTTTGGACAGGTACAGGTTTGTCAGGTACGCCTTCAGGTAACCCACTGGACTCTTACCTCCCGTCATGCAAAACCTCTCGATCAGCAGATCTGTTCATACACACACACACACACACACACACACACATTCTTCATTATATATTTTATATACTTTATTATAACCTATATGTATTTGATATATTTGTGATTTAACAGCTCTGACTCATTAAAGCCTGTTATAACTGCAGTCATTAACACTATTATAATGATGATGTCGTCCTGTACCGTAGTGATTGATGCTGTTGATTAGCCGCACCCCCACCTGGGCGTGGTTATTAGTCATTAGTACGATATCGAAAAGCTCCTCGCTGTCAGGGTAGAGCTCCCTCAGACGAGTGTTCACCGTCATCAGAGCCTGCAGGACCCGGCACGACCACACCCATCAGACACAACAAAAATAATAATAATAATAATAATAATAATAATAATAAGTTATGGCAATGTGCGGGTCATGACACACACACACACACACACCTTAACAAAGGGGAAGGCTGCTCCGGGTTTGAGCGGCTCGTTCTCGTGTTTTTCGTTGTAGCTGACGTACTGCTCCATGCCCTGCTCCTCGTAGATCTTTCTCTCCTCCACCATGTCGAACAGAGTCCGCGACGAAACGGCGATCGTGATCGCATTGCTGGGCTTCGGCTTTGGAACACACACACACACACACACAAACTCAAAATGCTATAAGGGTATAAACACACATACGTAACTGCATGTGAAGTAAATCATACACACTCATCACCAGGCAGTCTTAAGGAAACGTGGGAGATTTTCATTCCCCAGGTGGTGGATTGTGTCGGTTTGATCTGGCAACCCGGGGTTACATTACACATCACCTGTAGAATCTCATGAGAATATCAGGTAGGATCAGATGGGCGTGGCTCTCTCCCTCCCCGCCGTGTGAATAAAGGCACGAGGAACATTCGCATTAGAATGCGGTGTGTCTAACCCACGGCGGTTTTATGGACTCGCATCTGAAGAGCGTTTATGGAAATAAAGAGAGATAATAAGTGATAAACAGCTCCACAGACACAGGAGCGAGCTGCAGGTGTGTGTTCAGAATGTATCATGTGATAAACTCCTGCTCTCTCATTTCCTCATTACTGATTATTTAAAGATAAAACTCTAATGTTGTCATCACACTGCTTGGAGACAGACTGCACTGTGTCTTTAAACTGACGAGTGTCTTTAAACCAGACGCATCCGATCAGCCCGGATCAGACATCAATCTGGACTCATCAGGTCACGTGACCTTTTTCTCTTTATGCTCTCACCAAACTGTGATGTTTTTACTTTCACTATTAAACATCACTCTGAGTTCTACTGTTGTATGATGTCACTGAGTGTGTAAGTGATCTCTATCACACTCATTCAGGATGTTTTTGATCACATTTCTTCCTCCATGATGATGATGATGATGATGATGACGATCATCTCTGATCCAAACCTCCAGGGATTAATAGTGAGTTTATAGTCTTAACCCAATGTCAGTAGTTTCATCAATCTCCTAGTTGTTTCCTTGATGAAGGTCAGTAATTTGACTCTTCTGGAACAGAGGGCCATCTTAGCCCCGCCCACAGGTGTGAGGCACGATGAAGCTCCTCACTGCCTCAGTTAGGGTTAAATCACATGTTACAGCTGAACTGTATTAATCACTGCAGTAATGATCTAACAGAGGACTCAGAACGATCAGCTTAGTTACAACAGGCAGTGTGTGTGTGTGTGTGTGTGTGTGTGTGTGTATCATGTGTTATTGTGTTCATTTGGTTTATTTATTTTATTCAACTACCTTCCTCTGCCTACACACTATATTATTATCATCATCATCATCATTATTATTATTATCGTTATAGCATGATTAGATCAGAATCAGAAAACTTTATTGATCCTGCAGGAAATTGCTCATGTAATGACTGCCATAACACACACAGATCAAATCCATCACACAGCTGCATCACATCATTTAATACTCCATGTTACACACACACACACACACACACACACACCAGAACTTTATCTTCATACACACTCTTACATCGCACATTCTGTATTATTATATATTTTATATACTTATTCATATACACACTTCTATTTTAACTGTAAATCTAAACATCTGTAAACTTTAAGTAACTTTTCATATTCATTCTGTTTCATCTCTACTTTATAGGTGTGTGTGTGTGTGTGTGTGTGTGTGTGTGTGTGTGACTCATCTCTCCGGAATTTCCTGGTTATACAGGAAAAGTTCTCCGGTTTAAAAGTGTGTGTGTGTGTGTGTGTGTGTGTGAATTATAATACACACGCAGTGTGAAGAGTGTTACATGTTACAGGAATGAGGATACTGGGTGTGTTTCCTCTCTCTCACACACACACACACACACACACCCCTCTACACACCGCGGACACACACACACACACACACCACACCCCTCTACACACCGCGGACACACACACTGCACTAAATAAAATAAAGCCCGGAGTGTGTGTGAGACGGGGAGTAAAAGTGTGTAAAAATGTGTGTGTGTGCGTGCGTGCGGGTGTGTGTGTGTGTGTGTGTATATGTTCAATTCAATTTTATTTGTATAGCGCTTTTAACGATTTACATCATCACAAAGCAGCTTTACACAATCAAAAGAGTGTGTGAGTGTGTGTATGTGTGTGTGTGTGAGTGTGTGTGTGTGTGTGTGTGTGAGTGTGTGTATGTGTGTGTGAGTGTGTGTATGTGTGTGTGAGTGTGTGTATGTGTGTGTGAGTGTGTGTGTGTGTACTCACAGGTCTGGGTTTTCGACTCCTCAGGTTGTTGAACGCTGCCTTGGCCGCCTCCCAGTCCGGCTCGTCTTCATCTCCCACCTTCACCTTCACCTCCCTCACACTCATCATCACCACACACACACACACCGCCGGCACAGACTCACTTCCCCCAGAGAGAGTGTGTGTGAGAGAGAGAGAGAGAGAGAGAGAGAGTGTGTGTGTGTGTGTGTGTGAGAGAGAGAGAGTCAGGAAGTAGCAGCGCCTTGTGTCGAATCTGCGGCTCTGAATCTCCAGACTGACTGGAACTGTTACCACACACACACACACCCTCAGTAACACACACATACACATACACACCCACACTCTCAGTAACACACACATACACATACACACACACACTCTCAGTAACACACACATACACATACACACACACACTCTCAGTAACACACACACAGTAACTACTGTATAACTAACACACACACACACACACCCTCAGTAACACACACACCCACACACACACACCCTCAGTAACACACACACACACACCCTCAGTAACACACACACACACACCCTCAGTAACACACACACACACCCTCAGTAACACACACACCCACACCCTCAGTAACACACACACACACACCCTCAGTAACACACACATACACATACACACCCACACTCTCAGTAACACACACATACACATACACACACACACTCTCAGTAACACACACATACACATACACACACACACTCTCAGTAACACACACACAGTAACTACTGTATAACTAACACACACACACACACACCCTCAGTAACACACACACCCACACACACACACCCTCAGTAACACACACACACACACCCTCAGTAACACACACACACACACCCTCAGTAACACACACACACACCCTCAGTAACACACACACCCACACCCTCAGTAACACACACACACACACCCTCAGTAACACACACATACACATACACACACACACTCTCAGTAACACACACATACACATACACACCCACACTCTCAGTAACACACACATACACATACACACACACACTCTCAGTAACACACACATACACATACACACACACACTCTCAGTAACACACACACAGTAACTACTGTATAACTAACACACACACACACACACCCTCAGTAACACACACACCCACACACACACACCCTCAGTAACACACACACACACACCCTCAGTAACACACACACACACACCCTCAGTAACACACACACACACCCTCAGTAACACACACACCCACACCCTCAGTAACACACACACACACACCCTCAGTAACACACACATACACATACACACCCACACTCTCAGTAACACACACATACACATACACACACACACTCTCAGTAACACACACATACACATACACACACACACTCTCAGTAACACACACACAGTAACTACTGTATAACTAACACACACACACACACACCCTCAGTAACACACACACCCACACACACACACCCTCAGTAACACACACACACACACCCTCAGTAACACACACACACACACCCTCAGTAACACACACACACACCCTCAGTAACACACACACCCACACCCTCAGTAACACACACACACACACCCTCAGTAACACACACATACACATACACACCCACACTCTCAGTAACACACACATACACATACACACACACACTCTCAGTAACACACACATACACATACACACACACACTCTCAGTAACACACACACAGTAACTACTGTATAACTAACACACACACACACACACCCTCAGTAACACACACACCCACACACACACACCCTCAGTAACACACACACACACACCCTCAGTAACACACACACACACACCCTCAGTAACACACACACACACCCTCAGTAACACACACACCCACACCCTCAGTAACACACACACACACACCCTCAGTAACACACACATACACATACACACACACACTCTCAGTAACACACACATACACATACACACCCACACTCTCAGTAACACACACATACACATACACACACACACTCTCAGTAACACACACATACACATACACACACACACTCTCAGTAACACACACACAGTAACTACTGTATAACTAACACACACACACACACACCCTCAGTAACACACACACCCACACACACACACCCTCAGTAACACACACACACACACCCTCAGTAACACACACACACACACCCTCAGTAACACACACACACACCCTCAGTAACACACACACCCACACCCTCAGTAACACACACACACACACCCTCAGTAACACACACATACACATACACACCCACACTCTCAGTAACACACACATACACATACACACACACACTCTCAGTAACACACACATACACATACACACACACACTCTCAGTAACACACACACAGTAACTACTGTATAACTAACACACACACACACACACCCTCAGTAACACACACACCCACACACACACACCCTCAGTAACACACACACACACACCCTCAGTAACACACACACACACACCCTCAGTAACACACACACACACCCTCAGTAACACACACACCCACACCCTCAGTAACACACACACACACACCCTCAGTAACACACACATACACATACACACACACACTCTCAGTAACACACACATACACATACACACCCACACTCTCAGTAACACACACATACACATACACACACACACTCTCAGTAACACACACATACACATACACACACACACTCTCAGTAACACACACACAGTAACTACTGTATAACTAACACACACACACACACACCCTCAGTAACACACACACCCACACACACACACCCTCAGTAACACACACACACACACCCTCAGTAACACACACACACACACCCTCAGTAACACACACACACACCCTCAGTAACACACACACCCACACCCTCAGTAACACACACACACACACCCTCAGTAACACACACATACACATACAC
Source organism: Clarias gariepinus (assembly GCF_024256425.1). Taxonomy (NCBI): domain Eukaryota; kingdom Metazoa; phylum Chordata; class Actinopteri; order Siluriformes; family Clariidae; genus Clarias; species Clarias gariepinus. The sequence goes on from NC_071126.1 coordinate 24,088,515, forward strand.
ACCCACACTCTCAGTAACACACACATACACATACACACACACACTCTCAGTAACACACACATACACATACACACACACACTCTCAGTAACACACACACAGTAACTACTGTATAACTAACACACACACACACACACCCTCAGTAACACACACACCCACACACACACACCCTCAGTAACACACACACACACACCCTCAGTAACACACACACACACACCCTCAGTAACACACACACACACCCTCAGTAACACACACACCCACACCCTCAGTAACACACACACACACACCCTCAGTAACACACACATACACATACACACCCACACTCTCAGTAACACACACATACACATACACACACACACTCTCAGTAACACACACATACACATACACACACACACTCTCAGTAACACACACACAGTAACTACTGTATAACTAACACACACACACACACACCCTCAGTAACACACACACCCACACACACACACCCTCAGTAACACACACACACACACCCTCAGTAACACACACACACACACCCTCAGTAACACACACACACACCCTCAGTAACACACACACCCACACCCTCAGTAACACACACACACACACCCTCAGTAACACACACATACACATACACACACACACTCTCAGTAACACACACATACACATACACACCCACACTCTCAGTAACACACACATACACATACACACACACACTCTCAGTAACACACACATACACATACACACACACACTCTCAGTAACACACACACAGTAACTACTGTATAACTAACACACACACACACACACCCTCAGTAACACACACACCCACACACACACACCCTCAGTAACACACACACACACACCCTCAGTAACACACACACACACACCCTCAGTAACACACACACACACCCTCAGTAACACACACACCCACACCCTCAGTAACACACACACACACACCCTCAGTAACACACACATACACATACACACCCACACTCTCAGTAACACACACATACACATACACACACACACTCTCAGTAACACACACATACACATACACACACACACTCTCAGTAACACACACACAGTAACTACTGTATAACTAACACACACACACACACACCCTCAGTAACACACACACCCACACACACACACCCTCAGTAACACACACACACACACCCTCAGTAACACACACACACACACCCTCAGTAACACACACACACACCCTCAGTAACACACACACCCACACCCTCAGTAACACACACACACACACCCTCAGTAACACACACATACACATACACACACACACTCTCAGTAACACACACATACACATACACACCCACACTCTCAGTAACACACACATACACATACACACACACACTCTCAGTAACACACACATACACATACACACACACACTCTCAGTAACACACACACAGTAACTACTGTATAACTAACACACACACACACACACCCTCAGTAACACACACACCCACACACACACACCCTCAGTAACACACACACACACACCCTCAGTAACACACACACACACACCCTCAGTAACACACACACACACCCTCAGTAACACACACACACACACACCCTCAGTAACACACACACCCACACACACACACCCTCAGTAACACACACACACACACCCTCAGTAACACACACACACACACCCTCAGTACACACACACACACACACACACACACACACCCTCAGTAACACACACACACACACCCTCAGTAACACACACACACACACACACCCTCAGTAACACACACACACACACCCTCAGTAACACACACACACACACCCTCAGTAACACACACACCCTCAGAAACACACACACACACACACACACACCCTCAGTAACACACACATACACATACACACACACACACCCTCAGTAACACACACACACACAGTATCTACTGTATAACTAACACACACACATCCACACCCTCAGTAACACACACACACACCCCCTCAGTAACACACACACACACACCCTCAGTAACACACACACACACCCTCAGTAACACACACACACACACCCTCAGTAACACACACACACACCCTCAGTAACACACACACACACACACACACCCTCAGTAACACACACATACACATACACACACACACACCCTCAGTAACACACACACACACAGTATCTACTGTATAACTAACACACACACATCCACAGTACCTCAGTAACTACTGTATAACTAACACACACACACACACACCCTCTGTAACACACACACAGTAACTACTGTATAACTAACACACACACTCACTCTGCGGCCATTTCATTAGGAACACCCGAGCCCACGTACATCTTTAAATTTAAAATTCACCTATACCACTTCTGTCATGATATGTGAATAATTCATGTTGATTGTGATGCAGTTCATGTGGAAGCCTCAGGGTGGCATAATAAAGAGGAGAAGTGTTTTGGTAGAGAACCTGATAAGATGTCTGTCGTATTTACCCCATAAACACATATCAAAACATGGTGTCAGAAGTAAATTCGTAAAGCGAAAGACGATTTTGTAATCATGGAAGGACTTAAACCACCCGCTGGACTTGATTTACAGCAAGGAAACCTGTCAGAAAACTGGAGAAGATTTCGGCAAAGGTTCGAGTTGTATCTAACAGCTATCGGAGGAGCTAACAAGCCAGATAAGGTACAGTCCTCGCTATTTCTTCATGTTGCTGGCGAAGAGGCAGTTGAAGTGTACAATACTTTCACGTTTGAAGAAGACGATGAGCATAACTGACGAAAATCATGGAAAAGTTTGACAATTATTGCAACCCGAAGAAAAACATAACCTATGAGAGGTACAACTTTTTCACGTGTGTGCAAGGGGATATGTCATTCAGCCAGTATCTTACCGAGTTAAAGCTAAGGGCAAAATCATGTGAATTCGGACAATTGCAAGAATCCCTCATTAGAGATCGAGTTGTCTGTGGAATCACGTCGGATAGAATGAGAGAAATATTGCTAAGAGAGGTTGACATAACTCTTGAAAAAGCAACCCAGCTTTGCGTAGCGGCTGAAACGACTAAAGCACAAATTAAAAAAATGCACGAAGAGGATCACAATGTACAAGCTTCTGCTCGAGAAAGCAAGCATGTGGATACTGTGAAACAAAGACAGACACGAAAAAAAGACTATCAAAATAAATCGAAAGTGAATGAGAAAGATAAAGCAAGCACGTTTGACTGTAAACGATGTGGAACTGAGCATTCATCACGTGCGTGTCCAGCTTATGGCAAACAATGTAAAAATTGCAAGAAAATGAATCACTTTGCAAGGATGTGTAGATCGCGGAAAGTGCATGCAGTAGATGATGACGCAGATCAGCAAACGAGTCTTTACATTGGAGCTGTGCATGTAAACTCACAGTCACAAGCGGATGAATGGGCAGTCGAAATACAACTGGAGCACAAATCTGTCAAATTCAAACTCGATACGGGTGCGCAGGCCAATGTAATTCCTTACAGCTTATTACAGAGAACAGGCAAGAAAAACATACTTAAGCCAACAAACGTGAAACTGTCAACATACACCGGAGACAAAATACCAGTGAAAGGAAAGTGCAACTGGACAGTGAAATACAAAAAGAAAAGTTATTTCCTGGAATTCATTGTTGTGAGGTCAGATGCTCAACCAATACTAGGTATCAAAGCATGTGAGCAAATGGGGCTCATAAAGAGAGTGATGACACTGAATAAAAGTGAGGAAATAAACATCTTCAAAGAGTATGCTGATGTGTTCGAAGGAATTGGTTGTCTTGAAGGGGAACACACCATTCGCATTGATGAGAGTGTGACACCAAAAGTTCACCCACCAAGAAAGATTCCTGTCACTCTAAGAGAAAAATTGAGAGCAGAGCTGAACAGAATGGAAAAGATGAAAGTTATAGCAAGAATTGAAGAGCCTACAAAGTGGGTAAACCCTATTGTGATTGTGGAAAAGTCCAATGGAAAATTAAGAATCTGCTTAGACCCACGAGATCTTAATACAGCAGTCATGAGAGAACACTACCAGTTACCAACTGTTGAGGAAATAACCTGCAGACTGTCGAAAGCTAAATACTTTACAGTACTGGACGCAAATTCAGGTTTTTGGCAAGTTAAACTAGATGAAGCCAGTTCTCGCCTCTGTACGTTCAACACACCTTTTGGTCGTTACAGATTCCTTCGTCTAGCTTTTGGAATTAATTCAGCACCGGAAGTGTTTCACAGAACAGTAAGACAACTGTTTGAAGGAATTGAAGGAGTAGAAACGTACATTGATGACTTGTTGATCTGGGGAGAGACAAAACAACAGCATGATGAAAGACTGAGACAAGTGCTAGAGAGAGCAAGAGTCAAGAACTTCAAGCTGAATAAAGAAAAATGCAGAGTGGGCCTAGAGGAAATTAAATACCTGGGTCATGTCTTTTCAAAAGAAGGATTGAAACCTGATCAGAGCAAGATCGAGGCTGTAAAGAAAATGCCAACACCTGAATGCAAGAAAGATATGGAGCGGTTTCTGGGAATGGTAACGTTCTTAGCAAAGTTCATTTCAAATATGTCACAACACACTGAACCATTACGTGGACTAACAAGAGATGATGTGGCATGGAAGTGAAGAGATGAGCATCAGCATGCATTCGACAAACTGAAAACAATGCTAACTGAAGCTCCTTTGCTCAGATACTATGACATAAACCTTCCTGTGACACTATCAGTGGACGCTTCGAAAGAAGGACTTGGTGCAGTTCTACTGCAAAAGGACAAACCGGTTGCATATGCATCGCGAGCTTTGACTGAAACAGAACAGCGCTATGCGCAAATTGAAAAAGAAATGCTAGCTATTGTGTTTGGGGTAGAACGCTTCCATCAATATGTATATGGAAAGGAAATTAATGTGGAGTCAGATCACAAGCCACTTGAAGTGATAATGACAAAACCCTTGAGCAGTGCACCAGCTAAAATACAGAGACTATTGCTGAGGCTGCAGAAATATCAAGTGCATGTACAGTACAAGCCAGGAAAGGAGATGCATATAGCAGATGCATTGTCTAGAGCTTTCTTACCAGTGACCTGTACACTTGATAATGAGATAGAAGCTCAGGTGCACATGGTGATCTGCAATTTACCTGTGTCAAGTGAAAAACTGGATGAATTCAAAAAGGAAACAAAGAATGATGAGACACTAATGAAACTCACAGAGACAGTCCTGAGTGGATGGCCGAAGACAAAGAGTCAAGCGGCAAGAGAAATACAAGTGTATTGGAATTACAGAGAGGAAATTTCAGCAGTGGATGGAATTCTATTCAAAGGAGAAAGAATCATTGTTCCAACATCAATGAGAGCTGAAATGCTTAAGAGAATTCACGAAAGCCACTTGGGTATTGAAAGTTGCAGACGTAGAGCGAGAGAAGTACTCTTTTGGCCTGGAATGTCACAAAGAATCACAGAGATAGTGAGCAGCTGTGACGTGTGTAAAACTCATCAGAAACGACAAACCAAAGAGCCGTTACATCCACACAAGGTTCCAGAAAGACCATGGCAAAAGATAGGTGTCGATCTATTCACCTTTGGCCAGCAGGAGTATCTACTCTTAGTGGATTACTATTCCAAGTTTATCGAGGTCGAATGGCTAAGATCAGACACAAGAAGTGCAACAGTCATCAACCATCTTAAATCACAATTTGCGAGACATGGAATTCCTGAGGTAGTAAATTCAGATAATGGACCTCAATTTAGCTCTCGTGAATTTCAAGATTTTGCAAAAGAGTGGGAGTTTTCTCATGTAACGTCAAGCCCACACCATGCCCAGTCAAATGGAATGGCTGAGAGAGGAGTACAAACTGTTAAACATTTGCTCAAAAAGGCTAAGGCAGACGGAAAGGATCCGTATTTGTCTTTACTGAACCTAAGGAATACACCACTGGAAGACATCGGGGCGTCACCAGCCCAGTTGTTGATGGGGAGACGAGTGAGAACGAGACTTCCAACAAAGTCACAAATGTTTGGTCTCTGAACCAGTGCAGCAGTTGTTTGAAAAAAGACAACAGAAACAGAAAGAATATTTTGATCAAGGAACAAGGATGCTTAAGAAACTACAGATTGGCGATAATGTCAGAATATGGCAAGAGGGCGTATGGAATCCAGCTCAAGTAACTGACCTATCTGAACAACCTAGATCCTATGTGGTACAGACGCCTGATGGCAAAAAGTACAGAAGGAACAGAAAGTTTCTAATGCAGACAAAGAAGGAAAATGTCATAACCAAGGATGGAGATAATCCAAATGTGACACAGCAGAAGGTGTGTGAAGACGCATATGAACCATGTGAAGTGGACATTCAGAATGGAACACAACAAGGAAATGCTAGTCCTACAAAGCTTCCAAGTTTCCCAATCAAAACAGCAAGTGGAAGGATTGTTACTAAACCGAGAAGGCTTGTTGAAGAGTAGTTGTGAATTTTCTGATGTTTGGTTAGGAGTGATAGTAAAAAAAAAAAAAGAAGAAGAAAAAAAAAAGTGTTAAGTGATGCTGAGCAGAATATTTTTGTTTTTGCTTGTTGTTGTTGTTTTTTTGCAGGTTATGGACTTTCTAGTGAAAAGTGTTTTAAAAAAAAAAAAAAAAGGGGGATGTAATGATATGTGAATAATTCATGTTGATTGTGATGCAGTTCATGTGGAAGCCTCAGGGTGGCATAATAAAGAGGAGAAGTGTTTTGGTAGAGAACCTGATAAGATGTCTGTCGTATTTACCCCATAAACACATATCAAAACAACTTCAGCGCTGTTATTTCAGCCAAAGTGAAAATATGAACTAATCCCAGTAAAAATATTCACTTTATCTTTTCTAATTAATATCTATTGGTGCAGGTGTTTGTTTACATTGAGACAGTAGCGCATTAGTAGATTATTTTACAGTAGATTATTAAATCCCACACATAACTGTTCATAACATCACTTTTACTCCACATTTAGATTCACTGATGGTGCAGATTAAACTTCAGGCAGAGATCTAAGGACTGCAGGAGATTCAGTAAATTCCCATGGCAAAATTTTGTTGCTCAGAATTAGCTTTTTCTTGTCTCATGAGACTGAATTGAGCTGTCTCATTACAAGATCAACTTTGTCTTTGTGTCTATTTCTCCTAAACCCTACTTAGGAAAAAACAAAGAGACAGACCTTCAGGGCCGTACTCTGAATTTCTTTGAGAAGACCCTGTGTGTAGAGCATTTATGTCCATACTGGACTCGGCAGGAGTAAATCAGTGCGTAATAGGACCCACTCATAAAGCAGGTCACACTTTAGATTTAATAATATTATTCGGATGAAGTATAAGAAATTTATTCACAATTCCACTATCTGAAGTTATCTCAGATCACTATCTTGTCTCAATTCAAGTGTGTCACAATAATAATGTACACACAGCGCCGCGCTACCGTATGAAACGTACATTCACATCAACTACCAAACAGAGTTTTATCAGTAATCTCCCAAGTTCCAACTCCCGAGTTCCCAACTTCGATTAGATCACCGTCTGACCCCACAGAACTCGATCAGGCGACTGAATATATCATCATAAATGGCACCAAACTAAATTGTTAGTATTTCAAATAGCATGAAATAGAAAAGCTCTTAGTGTAGCTAGATCAATGTATCTCTCCACTCTTATAGAAAATAACAAAAATAATCCTAGATTTCCAAATAGAAATCCAAATTAACTAGAAATAAGACCACTTCAGAAATCTCCACAACAACACCGTGCAATAGTGAGGACCTTATGAACTTTTTAAATAATAAAATTGCAAATATCAGGCATAAAATTGAGGCTTAGAACCTGGACAATGCAATTGATGCAGATATTAAACTGTCATGCACACTCAGTCCAGGAAGCATAAAAGGAGACAAGATGGCGCAGCACGTCGCTCAGACATTGAGTTTGCCCATGCCGCTTCGGATTCGTTCGCCGATTCGTGAGTACTCACTTTCTTGGGTTTGCTTACAGATTGAATGTTTATAGGACGCGGTTTAGATTGTGTTTTTCCCTTGCTCACCATTTGTGAGAATCCTTAGAATAAATCGCGTGATTATCCTGCCTATTCATGTCTCTTCCGCGTTTGGGTTTACCATTCACGCAACAAAGGGCTAACCGCCAAAGCTATGTCTTTTGGTCACCTCAGGTTAGTTCTTGACAGAATAACTGAGCCATCCATGGTGAACCCAGCGGAGTATGCCCACCTCTGCGACGTGGTAGATCAGCATGCCATGCTCATCAACAACCTAACCGGAAAGATCGCTAATCTGCGCCAAAGTGTACAAGACGTCGCGGCCTTGCGCCACGAGGTTGCGGAGTTCAGTGCGGGAGAACGCGGATCTCTGGGCGGCGGTTCATGGCACCGCCTCCCACCTTCCTCCCCATCGCCCTTATGACCTGGCAATAGAGCTTCAGCCGGGTTCCGTTCCTCCCCGAGGCCACCTCTACTCGTTGTCAGCTGCCGAGACGCAGGCGATGGAGGAATATGTCGCCAGCGCCCTTCGCCATGGAACCATCCGGCCCTCCTTGTCGCCAGCGCCCGTGGGATTCTTCTTCGTGAAGAAGAAAGGGAGCGAACTTCGCCCCTGTGTCGACTATCGGGGGCTGAATAAGATCACCATCAAGAACCGACATCCGTTGCCACTCACCAACTCAGCCCTAAACGCCCTCTCTGGTGCCACCGTGTTTACAAAATTGGACCTCCGGAGCGCCTACAACTTGATGCGTATCAGAGAGGGCGATGAGGGGAAGACAGCCTTCATTACTTCCACCAGACTTTACGAGAGCCTGGTCCTCCCCTTTGGACTCTGGAACGCACCTTCGGCCTTTTAGCAATTCATCAATGATGTCCTGAGAGACATGCTAGGCCAATCGGTGTTCGTCTACTTGGACGATTTTCTCATATATTCCCTGACCATCAAAGAACATATCCAGCACACCCGGATTGTTCTTAAGAGCTCACAAACTGTACTGTAAGTTAGAAAAATGTGCTTTTCACAAGCACTCCACCACGTTCCTGGGTTTTGTTATCTCGCCCCAAGGTGTGGCCATGGACCTGCAGAAACTAGAAGCTGTTTGTCACCGGCCCCTACCCAGGACTCTCAAACAGCTCCAACGGTTTCTCAGGTTTGCAAACTTTTATTGTCGCTTTATCCGGGGATACAGTACAGTTGCAGCACACTGACCAGTCTGACCAGGCCCTCCTCTAGTCCCTTCCAACTCACTCCTGCTGCCATTTCTGCATTTCAAGAACTTTGCCACCGTTTCACCACCGCCCTTATTCTTCTTCACCCAGATGCCAACCAACCGTTCGTTGTGGAGGTGGACGCGTCAGATGTGGGTACCGGCGCTGTTCTCTCCCAGCAAGGTCCAGACCAGAAGCTACACCCCTGTGGCCTCTTCTCCAAGAAATGTAACCCCACTCAGCAGCGATACGGGGTGGGGGACCACGAGCTGTTGGCCATAAAGTAGGCCTTGAAGGAATGGCATTACTGGCTCCAGGGAGCCGTTCATTGTCTGGACGGATCACCAGAACCTCATCACAATCAGAAGTCTCAAACAACTAAATCCACGACAGGCACGGTGGGCATTGTTTTTCGAACAGTTCAACTTTCATCTGTCATACCTCGTGCCTGTCATCCCCACCTCATGAATCATCGCACCCCTCCACAGGGACATGGGTGCGGAGGCCGGGCTGGCAGGTGCGCCACCTGCCCCAGCACCTGAGATCAAAGGTCCTTCAGTTGGGCCACTCGTCGCCTGTTGCAGGACACCCCGGAACCCGACGAACTCTCCTATTTGTAAAACAGGCATTCTGGTAGCCCACCATGAAGAGAGACATCAAAGAGTTCGTTTAGGCGTGCCCGGTGTGCGCCAGGGCCAAGGACATAAACCAACCCACCCCCGGAGAGCTCCAACCACTTCCCGTTTCTCGACGGCCCTGGACGCACATCGCCCTAGATCACATCACAGACCTACCAGTTTCCGAAGGAAAGAACACAATTTTAACCATCGTCAACTGGTTCTCCAAAGCAGTACACCTGGTGGCCCTCGCCGGACTTCCATCAGCAAAAAACACAGCCTAGCTAATCTTGGAACATGTAATCCACTTGCATGGGTTCCCAAAGGACATTGTCTTGGACAGGGGACCCCAGTTCACCGCCCGGTTCTGGAGGGCCTTCTGCTGTCTGATCAATTCCACCTGTAGTCTGTCATCCAGTTACCATCCCCAGACTAATGGTCAGACGGAACAGACCAACCAACAACTGGAGCACCTCGACTCACGCCCTCAGGGCAGGGGCACTCAATACCTAGTTGATTGGGAAGTCTACGGCCCCGAGGAGCAATCTTGGATTCCAGCACGTTTCAGCCTCGACCCCAAGCTCATTTGGGACTACCGGGGGTACTGTCATGCACAAATGTGTGTCATGTGTATGAATCAAAATGGTCAGTTTGTCCCTGGTGAGCAAGCCGAGGGCGACAGTGGCAAAGAAAAACTCCCTGAGATGGTAATAGGAAGAAACCTTGAGAGGAACCAGACTCAACAGGGAACCCATCCTCATCTGGGTGAAACAGAAAGCAGTAAATGATCTGCATTTATAAAGTGTGTTAGGTGGCAAGAAGTTTAGCATAACAGTTGATGTTAATTGATGTTAATATGGAGTCCAGGTAGTTATTGGAGACTTAGGTAGACTTGTAGGAAATTATAGTCCTCAACTATCAAGCAACTTCAGCCAAGTCAAATCCTCAGAAAAACAGCTGTCAACATCAGTCGAGGCCAGAACCGTCTTCATGGTAGAGTGAAACCGTCCCTAGACACCAGACGCATCCCAAAGAGACACACGGGGCAACCATGTGACGAGATCTCCAACCAGTAGCGGGGCACCAGGATGGGTCAGATAGGTCCGGAGGTCAAATTCAAATTCAAATTTTATTTGTCACATACACAGTCATAGTACGATATGCAGTGAAATGCTTAGACAACTGCTCGTGACCTAAGAGTAAAAGAATATGAATAGGAATAGGTAATAAATATGAAAATTTAAATAAAGGTTAATTTAAATAGGGAAGAATTAAATAAAAATATACAAATAAAAGCTAAAAATAAAATATCTGTACACAAAAATACACAATATAGAAAATATATGAAGAATATATGAAAAAATGTAAAACAATAAGAGCAGCCGAATAAATGGTAATAAAGAAGGGTAATGTCCATGGTTGTGCAATCCACATATTTAAAGTGACTTATGCAGTGCAAATATGCTTAAAGTGATTTATTTAAAGTGACTTGTGATGGAGTGATTTGATGTGATTTAATGACCACGAAGTGTAGTTGTGCAGTGGCCAATAGTGTAAACAAATGTCCAGAATGTCCAGTGTGTTTGTAAAAAAAACACACTAAGAGGGAGAGGGAGAGGGAGTCTGGATCACTGGCAGCTCAGGAACGACATGTGTAGCTCGACAGAAAGAGGGAAGAGAGAGAGGGGGAGAGAGGGAAGAGAGAGAGGAGGAGAGAGATGGCAGTTAGGTATGGTCACAGTCACACAATGTATAATGTAAATGTATATTAACTGTAGAGTGAAAGCAGAGACTCCGGCAGGACTAACTATGACATCATAACTAAAAGGGAGGAGCCAGAAGAAAACACAGACATGAGGGGGAACTAAGATGTAAAGCAACCAATCACCTCACCGTCAACAAACCTGAGTGATCAATGAGAGTGAGGAAGACAGCATCCAAACATACCAGTTCACCATAATACTCTACGTCCATGAGTCCCCCAGATCTGCTCCTTTACCTATGGCAAATCTATTTATAAAAATGCTTGGCTAAATAAATAGGTTTTTAGCCTGGACTTAAACACTGAGACTGTGTCTGAGTCCCGAACACTATTTGGAAGACTATTCCATAATTTTGGGGCTTTGTAAGAAAAAGCTCCGCCCCCAGCTGTATTTTTCATAATACGCGGTACTGACAAGCAGCCTGCATCCTTTGATCGAAGTAGGCGTGGCGGATCGTAAGACACTAGCAGTTCACTCAGGTACTGCGGCGCGAGACCATTTAATGCTTTATATGTCAAGAGTAGTATTTTAAAATCAATGTGAAATTTCACAGGGAGCCAATGGAGTGAAGATAAGATAGGGGTGATGTGCTCATATCTTCTGGTTCTGGTGAGGACTCTCGCTGCTGCATTCTGGACTAGCTGAAGCTTATTTATGCATCTAGCTGAACAACCAGACAGTAAGGCATTACAATAGTCCAACCTAGAGGTGATAAAAGCATGAACTAGTTTTTCAACATCGTTTAGCGACAATAAATTTCTTATCTTGGCAATATTTCGGAGGTGAAAGAATGCTATCCTGGTAATATTATCTACATGAGCTTCAAATGAAAGGCTGGAATCAATAATCACACCAAGGTTCTTCACTGTTGCACTTGATGGAACAGAAAGGCCATCTAAAGTTACAGTTTAATCAGAAAGCTTACTCCTAGCTGTATGCGGTCCTACGACTAGAACTTCTGTCTTATCCGGATTTAGCAGAAGGAAGTTAATTAGCATCCAATTTCTTATGTCCTGCACACATTGCTCAACTTGAGTAAGCCTGTTTTATCTCATCAGGTTTTGTTGAGACATATAACTGTGTGTCGTCAGCATAACAGAGAATTTAACAGTAAAAAACAGAGATTTAGATCCTCCAGTGTATAAAACATAAATACAGTGGAACCTCGGATTACAAGCATAATTCATTCCGGAAGCGGGCTCGTATTCCAAAACACATTTACCCAGAAATAATGGAAATTAAAATTATTCGTTCCACAGCACAAAAAAATAAATACATCAAAATAATTAACAGAAAATATAAAGTAAAAATAAAACAAATTAACCTGCATGTTACCTTAAAAAATAAATCCCGACCAATAAGTGTTTCCATTTATGCGCACAGGTGCTGTGTGTTTGTTTTTATTTCTCCTTTGCTGCTGAGTGTGTTATGTGTGTGCGCGAGCATAATTTGACACCGTGCCGGTTGTGTGTGAGTGAAGCACCCCCTCTCTGTTTCACACACACACACACACACACACACACGCACACAAATACATTAAAGGCGAGAGAGAGAGAGAGAGAGAGAGAGTGTGAACCGGCAACGGTGTCAAATTACGCACGCACACACATAACACACACACTCAAAAACTGACACACACTAAGGACGAGAGAGTGTCTGTGTGAACCTGCGCGGTGTCAAATTACGCGCGCGCACACACATAACACACACTCTGCAGCGCAAGAGAAAGAAACACACACACACACACACACACACTCACACGTATTGATTATACCAGTAAGAGACGAGCACTAAGTCCCAGCAGGGGAGATGAATACCCGCAGCGTCAGAGAGAGAAAAACCGTTGGCTCAGTTGTGATGACGTGACACTCGGTGTCAAAACAAGAAGCGCATGCGTTATACATGATACTCGGTGCTCGTAAACCAAGAAAATGCTCGTTTTTTAAGTCAAAATGTATTAAAAATCTTTGCTCATCTTCCAGAACACTCGTAAACCGCATTACTCGTTGTCCGAGGTTCCACTGTATATCATTGATGGAGTGAGTTTTGGCCAATATACAGACAAAAACTTTATTTTATTTATAAAGTTGTGTAAGCAACACATTGAATATTATATATATATTATTTATAAAGGACAGCTCTTTGGGATATAGCACCTAAACGTAACTGAAAATTTTAGAGTTTTATTTCCAGTCTAGCAGGGCCCAGGTTTACCCTCAAATAATAAACCCCCATCAGTGTGTGAGACAGTCAGGAACATCATGTGGTCTTCTGATGTTCTGAAAAAGAAATCGACAAGAATGAGTAAGGTTAGCAATGTGAGGGGACAAGGACAGCTGATTGTCCAGAGGTGGTTATAAAGACTGGCCCAGGCCCTGAGGAGATCGTTTTCACAGAAGACACTCCTAGTAATAAGAGGAATAACATTTAAACCTGGCTGACCCGAGTGTGATCCTGAAACCTATTCACGCTGACGGAGGGCCGTAGAAATACAACTACGGCCACAATACAAAACTGAAAGCATTAAAAATTTAAACTTCCATACTTTACAACAATGAAAGGCATTCAGTGCAGGAATAAAATAATATATTTATTTATAATAATATGATAATAGTGGAATAAAATAATATAATTAATCCTGATGCAACCTCATCACCCAAGCAACAGTAAAAGATTATTAGTGTGCAACGTAATCTTCTTCCAGTATTGTGCTGAGGAGGAGGAGACGGTCAGATCTCCAACAAGTCTTGGAAAAGTGTGGGCTTTAACGTACAGTGTTCATGCATCTGAGCTTCTCATCACAGTGTTGAAGTGACAGGATCATGACGGGCCCTGCATGATGTCAACACCGAGGTATTGGAAGCAGCCCACTCTCTCCACTGGGCTCTCGTCAATGAGGTCCAGGAGGAGGTTGTTCTTCTGGCACCAGTTCTCCAGGTTTCTAATCTCCACCAGGTACACCTTCTCAGTGTTGTCAGAGATCAGGTCCACCACAAAGTGTCATCAAACTTACTGTGAACAGTAATAAAGTGGGCGGGGTTTCAGATTCTACATAGACATTGTGTCACTGTGAACAGTAATAAAGTGGGCGGGGTTTCAGATTCTACATAGACATTGTGTCACTGTGAACAGTAATAAAGTGGGCGGGGTTTCAGAGTGTGCGCATTTCCACAGGGTGGGGATAAATTATAAATATCTTATCCAGTTTCACAGACAAAAACATGCATCATTATTAATTCACCTGTGAGATGGAGTTTCAACAGTAGCTGTGTGTGTGTGTGTGTGTGTGTGTGTGTGTGTGTGAACTGCTCAACATGTCTCTCGCTTAACCGAACACATTTAAATAAGCATGCCCCACTTTCTCCTCCGATTACACACACACACACACACATGCACACACACAGCTAGGATTAGACGCGTGCTAAAAGGTCGATTTCCAAATGCTTTAGTCCTAGAACCCTATTTTGGTTTTACATTCCCTATTCTTTAGAACTCCCTATTCCCAGTGCCCTAATCCCGGTCCTGCACCCTGTGCAGTTTTTTTTATTATTGTCTATTATTATTATCTTGTTTTTATTTTTTATTTTATTTTATTATTTATGGGAAGCACTTTGGGGCATTCTTGTTGTTAAAGTGCTATACAAATAAAGATGAGTTGAGTCCTCTATTCCCAGTGCCCTATCCCTGGTGCAATATTTAAAGTGCTCTTCTCCCAGTGACTTGTTTCCATTGTTGTATTGCCAGGCATTTAAACTTACTGTCCAGTTTTCCAGTGCCGTAATCCCAGTGCCATTTCCAGTGGCCTTCATGGTGTTAGCCTGATGCTCTTGACTTAGAACAGGATAGGTGAACCGGATGGTGCTGTATTGTGTGTGTGTGTGTGTGTGTGTGTGTCTGTGGAATATAGAACAGTGTCAGGTTATACACATGAATTATTAAGACACGGGCATGTGCATGTACACACACACACACACACACACACACAGAGGGAACAGGAAGAAGTGGGTTCAACACTCACCTGTACATCCAGGTAAACCTTCAAGTGTTTTACAGCTCAAATGTACAGGACAGGAAAATGTGTGTGTGAGAGAGATGTGTACTGTGGTGTGTGTGTGAGAGATGTGTACTGTGGTGTGTGTGTGAGAGATGTGTACTGTGGTGTGTGTGTGTGAGAGAGGTGTGTGTGTGTGTGTGTGTGTGTGTGGGATACAGCTGATGTGTCTGTATATGTTCATGATGTAGATGCACTGAAGTTTAGAGTTAGTAGTTCTATTCAGTGTACTTATATGTGTGTGTGTGTGTGTGTGTGTGTGTGTGTGTGTGTGAGATGGTTTTGTCTCATTCTACTCTCACTGCGTCTTTACACCACACACTATTTCAGCGTGCTGTCGTGTCTGATGTAGAGTTTGACAGATAAAGTGACTCTTGATTGTTGGTGAAGGTTCCATGTGAACGTGGCAGATGTTCTCACACACCGTGCGTTAGTTCAGTAGATTTTGTTCACTTTCCTCACTAGATAGTGTCCTCACTACACCTTACGCCTCGTCTCAAACCCCTCTTACTCTTCCGAGCAATTTAGTTATATCTAAATCAATGTCTGATTTGCCAACCCGCACGCTCACTGAACACGATGTTCCTCACACCGTTCCTCATGAGGGTGTGTTTTCTTCCTCAGGCACTAACATGAGGTGAAGAAGGAAACACACACAAATAAACCCTTATTAATGGCGTTCTTCAAAAGTTTCCAGGAGAGCCTGTCCTCTGTATCAGTCTCTTCCATTCTGGACACGGTGTCCAGCACCGTCTCAAACACAGTGGACGGTGTGAGGACGGCGGTGAACGATGTGACATACACGGTGAGCGACCAGCTGACAGAGCAGGTCAACACCATCATCAGCAAGAAGCAGGGTGAGGATGAGGACAAAGGGAAAAGGGAAGAAGGTGAGGCGTCCTCCGAAGCAGAGAGCAGGACAGGAGCAGCGGGACGAATAAACTCAAAGAGACATGCTTACATAGACGAGGAGGAGGAGAGACGGGAGAGGGAGAAGCAGGAGCAGGATCGGAGGAACGAGGAGGAGCAGTGGGAGTGGTGTTACGCTCCAGCTAAGGGCTGGTACCGCAAACGCAAAGACCCAAACCAGAAAGACACCGGGGAGCAGAGACAGGCAGAGAGACAGGAGAATAAAGGGATGGGAACAGAAGTGAGTGGAGAGCTGTCCACTTCCAACAGAGACGTGAACTCAGAGAAAGTGATGGAGAATAATGAAGGAGGACAGGAGGACACCATCTCTAAGACCAGTGCTGAGACAGCATACTGTGAGGACACTGGGACAGAAGAATGTCTAAATTCCGACAATGACCAGACACACGGACATGTTCAAGATGGTCACGCACAAGACGGACATGTCCGGGACAGGCATGCTGAAAATCAACATGTCCAAGATAAAGCTGCCCAAGATGGACAAAACAGAGACGAGACTCAGCTGGATAAAAGAAGAAACTCCACATCTACTAAACCTACACAAAACACAGGTCTGTCTTTCTGTCTGTATCACACTGTCTGACTTTTTATCTAACCATGTGTCTGTCTGCTCAGGAGTCTATCTGTTTTTACCTGTCTGTCTGCCAGTGTACTCATCTACAGCAACTGTATAACTCTCTGTCTGTATATTAGTTATAGATAGTGGTCAGTAGTTTTTCTGTCTGTTTGGTTTTCTGTGTTTGTCTGTCTTTCTTTGTCTATACCATCCGTATCTGTCTGCCTTACTGTCTACCTGTCTGTGAACCCGTCTGTTTCTGTCTATGGACCTGTCTGTCTGTCCACATGCAGATGTCTCTCTCATGGATGGTTGATTATGAGATCAGTTCCTCTGTGCTCCTATAGGGGGTGGAGCTATGGAGAGTACTAATGTGGAGAGACAGTTACCTGTGGACGGAGAAAGCGAAGAAGGTAAGACAGGTGACGTGGCACTCACGCTTCGGTGCTTCAGTTTTTATCAGTTTCTTTGGTGCATTTTTTAAAACAACTTGTACAAACTTCACATGATCGAGTCACTTGTGTACATCAGAAAAGCCTCGTCTCTTTGTGCAAATGATGTCTGCTGTTTACTTACTGACTACATTATCAGTTGCTTATGTCATTTTGATTTGAGTAGATTGCATGCTAGAGAGTAAAATAAGTCTTTATGCTGGATCTAAAAGCACCTAAGATGGAGAAGCTCTTATGTTCAAAAGCAGACTGCTCTACAGCTTCAAAGCAACTACTAAGGAACCTCGATCACCTTTTGTTTTACATCGGGACAGATATTATCACTCTAATTTTATTTGTATTCAAACCCTCCCCGTCACTAGGGGGCTCCACATTAAGACTACTACTACCACTCAGTCGGGAGGTACGAAGCCCATCACGTGCTTCCTCCGAACCATCTCATGCACCCGACCGCATGTTTTCGAACTGCTTGCTCACGCACTGTTGGGGGCGGAGTAACACACTTGGAGGACAGCGCTATCTGCTTCTTCCGCTTGCGTGAGCTCACAAACGTCCCTGATTGGCTGTGGAGCGGCAATTAATGTGAGAGCGCTATGTGCCTCCCCTCCCCTCCATCGGCCAATCAGCCTTCTCCAGGCCCCCAGCTGCGATAGACTAGAGCATCACCCGGGAATCAAACTATCGACTATTCGATCTCCGGATAATAAGACGCGCACTGTACCACTAAGATAAAAGCAACTTAACACTAGATCTTAATAGCAGCCCAGGGACTGTATATGGCCTAACGAGATCACAAATATACAAAATTATGCAACGCAAAAAGATGGTTTTAAAATCGACACTAAATTTTATAAAGAGCCAATGCAATGAGGCAAGGACAGGGGAGCTATGATCCCTTTTCTTGGTTCCTGTTAAGAATCTGGCTGCTGCATTTTGAACCATCTGTAACCTAGACAGTGTGGATTGCGGTTGGCCAATGTACAAAGAGTTACAGTAATCCAATTCAAGAGGAAATTAGTGCATGCATTACAATTTCAATGTCTTTACTAGAAAGAAAGTGTTTCACCTTTGCCAGTGATCTGAGTGCATTTACGAGGGTATTTACAAGCGTATGAAATTGAAGATGAAAATCAAAAAGGACCCCAGGGCTTTTTCCATGATTGTGTTGGTGATTACTTAAAACCTAAATGTGTTTTAATGGGGTTGTTAGTAGGAGCGGCACTCAGTAGAATCAATTTGGTTTTATTTTTATTTAGTTGCAAAGAGCTTTTTGTCACCCAGGTCGACTTCATTAATGCATAAAAAAGATGATCTATTGAAAAGTCATTTCCTGGTTTAATTGGAAGATATAGTTGAAGGTTAATACCATAACACTGATAATTAATATTATGGGAATATAAAGGGAAAACAAAAGAGGGTCAAGAATGGATCCCTGAGGAACACTACAATGGATAGGAAGTGAAGTAAATGACCCGATTAAGTATGAGACTAACTTTTCTAAAGCTAGGCCCTGAACCCCAACAGCACACTCAAGTCATTTCAGAAGAATATCATGATCGACAGGATCGAATGCTGCACCTAAATCTAAAAGTATCAGGATAGCAAATGACTCAAAATCAATCGACAGTAAAATGTCAGTTGTAACCTTCAGCAATGCCGACTCATTGCTATGTGATGCTCTAAAACCAGATTGAACGGGTCTAAAATATTAAAAGTATACATGTATAAAGTTAACTGTAACAGTACAACTTTTTCCAAAAGCTTTGAAATGAATGTGAGTTTAGAGACAGGATGATAATTGTTGTGGACAGTCGAGAGGGTCCAGATGAGGCCTTTCAATCGGGGCTGTACGATAGCATGTTTGAAACTTTCTAAAAATATCCCATTTATTAAAAAGCTATAATAGCTATGAGGCCAGGGCTGATTATGTCTAAAACTTCTCTAACCAGACCACCAGGAAACACACCAGTTTGACAAAATGTGAATTTCATCTATTTAATTTCACTATTCTGAGTAACTGAGATGAAGACACTGGCTGAAAGTCTGTAAAGCTACTGGAGAAATAAAGAAAGTACGTGAAACGTGAAGGTAACTTGGAATAAGACTCAAAAACAGTAACTCAAGAGGAGTATTTGCATGAAAGTGATGAGAGTAATGTCCAGGCCGAGAAGGGACGGGCTTAACAGACGAAGCGGCACCACATGGTAATTATCAGAAATCCCAGCATCAAGTATGTCACAGATATGTACAGAGAGACCACGAGATTTACTGTATGGCCTCCATTATGTGTAGGACTGGAGACCGACCGGTGTGGGGTGCACAATCCCCTGCCCCACACTCCATGGAGTGCCCTTGATCATGGGTTAGAGATGGATTTGGGATTCAGCCTTGTGTTACTAGTTAGCTTTGTAGCTAAGCGTTAGCCGTGAACAGAACAACACGGGCGGTTCAGAGGCGATTCAGAAGGACTGAGAAGTGATTACTGCAGGGACGGCGTGTTGTTTAAGACGCCATAACGTTATCAAATGTGTGTTCTTACTGAAAGTGATCGTGTGAATGTATAGTATATAGAGTTAAACGTCACAGTCCTGTTACTGTCTTTTATCGCCACAGCTGGAACGTCTCTTGCCCAATCAGATTACTCGGCCAGAACTAACTGTTGTGTATAAAATGTATAAGACAGGATTTCTGTTAATATCTGTTTCAGTGCGGCTCTCCACTCGCTGGATGGTCATGCTAATGCTAACACTAACGCTAGTTTCATGCACTTGCAGACAGCGGCAGGTCAAGAGGCTCGAGTGTCCTAAAAGACGAACAGGATGAGGAACATGCCACAGGGTCACAGGGTCATTTAGAGGACACTGAGGTCAGTGGGGACAAAAAGGAAACGGAGCGTTCCAATACCAAAGATCGCTTCCGCCGCTGTACTGTCCTCTGAGGCTCCGCCCACTGATCAACCTGTCCAATCAGGGACAATGTGGCTAATAGACAACCTGGCAGGTGGAGATGAAATACATGATGGGTGGAGCTTAGAGGATAAAACTGACTTCTGACATCATCATGACATCATCATGAAGCAGTAAGTCACATCACAATCGTGTTTATGGAAACTTCCGCCGCGCCGCCGCCTCCACTCTGTCCTCATCACAACAGGGACAAGCGTTACACACACGCTGTAGATTACAGAGTTTAATATGTTTAAATCAGCAATAGAAAGTCTTCAATGAGAAGAGCAGAGAGTGAAATAATCATATAATGTTTCAAATTTACTTCTGACTGAGAAACTTATTCAGTAAATAAAATAAAAATGACAAAGTGTGAGCATGTGAGGAGTCTCCTCCCTGTTCATGGTTCTGTACTGAGACCAGATGCTGTGAGGTGTCCATGCTCCTGTAATAAACTGTAAATACATCAGAGGTGCAGATTATAATTATAAATGTTTCACAGGTACATGTTTAATTCCAGCTCAGTACATAACACTATAAATAAAAGCAAGGTTTTGTCTGTACATCGGTCAGAACTCGCTCTTTCAATAATATCGTTATGTCTCATACACTGGAGGACCAGAAACCAGTCTCATAAAAATGTTCTGTCTGTAGTCTGTCTGTCCAGATTTTGTCACAGGCACAGACTTTACGTTACTGCAGTCCTTAGATCTCTACCTGAAGTTTAATCTGCACCATCAGTGAATCTAAATGTGGAGTAAAAGTGATGTTATGAACAGTTATGTGTGGGATTTAATAATCTACTGTAAAATAATCTACTAATGCGCTACTGTCTCAATGTAAACAAACACCTGCACCAATAGATATTAATTAGAAAAGATAAAGTGAATATTTTGACTGGGATTAGTTCATATTTTCACTTTGGCTGAAATAACAGTGCTGAAGTGGTATAAGTGAATTTTAACACGCTGGAGTGGTTTTAAGACAAAACTTCATCTTTATCCTTTGATCTACTTTTTCCATTTCTCATCTGTGATTCACTCTCCGATTACCGAACAGGGAGTGTATTTGTCTGAGCACCAAAGAAGGACAACTTAGTGTAAACAAGGCGTAAGATACTCAACCTTACAGAATGGGATTTCTTTGTATTAATAAGTTAGACAGAGAGTTCTGCTGTACAGAGAGACACACAGACATGGACGTGGGCTTCAACCTCAAATAATAATTATAATAATAATAATAATAATTATAATATCACTGATTACATTAAAGATCATCAGATTATTATTAGATTTAACATTTTAACTGTTTCTACAAACTCTTTAACTGTCAGGGACGCGTACTAACACTAGTACTAAATAATTCAGGGTGCATGGTTTTTGTTCATGTAGTTACTGCAGTTTTCCAGCAGTAAAGAGTTTTAAGTGTCTTAAACGAACTGAAAGTCTCTTCATATTTCCTGGGACCTGCTACAGAAGTTCACTAAACGCGGAGAATGAGAGAAAGCCCTGAGTATCACAGAGATAACAACACAAGTTCTCAACATTCTGCTGTTTACACTCACCACACCACTGTCTCACACCACATCACTCTGTCTCACACATCACTGTCTCACACCATATCACTCTGTCTCACACCACATCACTCTGTCTCACACCACATCACTCTGTCTCACACACCACTGTCTCACACCACATCACTCTGTCTCACACACCACTGTCTCGCACCACATCACTCTGTCTCACACACCACATCACTCTGTCTCACACACCACTGTCTCACACCACATCACTCTGTCTCACACACCACTGTCTCACACCATATCACTCTGTCTCACACCACATCACTCTGTCTCACACCACATCACTCTGTCTCACACACCACTGTCTCGCACCACATCACTCTGTCTCACACACCACTGTCTCGCACCACATCACTCTGTCTCACACACCACTGTCTCACACCACATCACTCTGTCTCACACACCACTGTCTCGCACCACATCACTCTGTCTCACACCACATCACTGTCTCACAGACCACTGTCTCACACCACATCACTCTGTCTCACACACCACTGTCTCACACCACACCACTGTCTCACACCACATCACTCTGTCTCACACACCACTGTCTCACACCACATCACTCTGTCTCACACATCTCTGTCTCACAACACATCACTCTGTCTCACACACCACTGTCTCACACCACATCACTCTGTCTCACACACCACTGTCTCACACCACATCACTCTGTCTCACACACCACTGTCTCACACCACATCACTCTGTCTCACACCACATCACTCT
Organism: Clarias gariepinus; assembly: GCF_024256425.1. Classification (NCBI taxonomy): domain Eukaryota; kingdom Metazoa; phylum Chordata; class Actinopteri; order Siluriformes; family Clariidae; genus Clarias; species Clarias gariepinus. The sequence goes on from NC_071126.1 coordinate 24,111,366, forward strand.
GTCTCACACACCACTGTCTCACACCACATCACTCTGTCTCACACACCACTGTCTCACACCACACCACTGTCTCACACCACATCACTCTGTCTCTCACACCACATCACTCTGTCTCACACATCTCTGTCTCACAACACATCACTCTGTCTCACACATCACTGTCTCACACCACATCACTCTGTCTCACACATCACTCTGTCTCACACCACATCACTCTGTCTCACACACCACTGTCTCACACATCACTGTCTCACACCACATCACTCTGTCTCACACATCACTGTCTCACAACACATCACTCTGTCTCACACATCACTGTCTTACACCACATCACTCTGTCTCACACTCCTTCAGTCTCACACACCCCACCAGTCTGTCTCACATGGTGTCATTCTGTTTTAAAAAAAAGCCAAAATTTCTCAGAACCTTTCCATATGTCCACATGATGCAGTAAGTCCACTTCCTGTGTATTGAGGGATGAGACAGGTCTGATACAGGGGTGTAAGAGACGTGAGCACTGTGTCCTGTGTGTTTGTCTCACTCTGAGGAACAATAACTATAGAGATATTTTATTTTAAAAACATGTAGAAAAGGAATTTATTTACAGTTTATTATGTCCATATTTGGTCCATGACTCATCAAGTCACTGAGAACACACACACACACACACACACACACACACATACATACAGCAGTTTCACAACAGCCACTAATTTCCTAACTAATAACATTGTTTTAAAGGCCAGAGTTCTTGTTAGGTTCTCCGCTTTCATGAAGCTTCTCACTGAACTGTGCGCTATGAGCGATGGCACAGGAGGTCTTTGCTCCTCACCCTGGTCCTTCTCCTCTCTCTAATAAATCCTCATTCACTCTGGTCACGGAGAACCTGGAGGTTCCTTCCTGAGTTTCTGAGTCATCAGCATCGCAGCTAAAGGTGAAGCTGGGGATCTGAAAGGATCTTTGGACAACGTTTCTCGAGTCCCACACTAAACTACCCGCTCTTTTCAGAACCTCCTTTTCTGAAGACTTCTCCTTGCTCAGTTCTGGATCATGGCTCGGTTCCTCCTGAAGAGATTTGCACTCCTCCTCCTCATCTCCGGTAGAACCTCTGACTCTGGAGATAACCATGTAGACATTGTCTCCGATGCTGAACCTGCGTTTCTGGCGTGGCGATTGTTCCATCGGCACCAGCACCTGCTTGAGGAGTTCGCTGCAGCTCTTGGATCGCGTGAGCTCCTCCTCCTGCTGCTTTTTCTTATTTTCGGCCATGCCGATCGCCCGGATCACATCGCTGTAGTCCTCACCTTTTGCCGACATGAACTTGAAGATGTCCACGATGCTGGGTACGTGAGGGAGCTGAGCTTTGTGCATCTCCTCTAGCTGGGCAGGAGAAAGCTTGTGCATCAGTCTACGTTTCTTAAGGACTTTGTGGGCCTCCACCACCATGTTGACGTTCCAGCTGAAGAACAGAGAAAGCCATGCCAGGCCCATGTAGATCCATATCTCCACACAGAAGCGGTAAGGAGCCTTATAGGTCAACCCTGTGTTCACACCTGGAACCAGACAACAGTAAACCTTCTGTAGTTATCTACGCTCAGGAGGTGTTTCTGAAACACTGAGAGAACTTTACAAAATCTACAATTAGTCATGAAATGTGGCTGAAGCACACATACGCAAGAGTGCAGCTTAGCCTCTAAAGTTTCGAGGTGACTTCCAGACAAACCCCTCCCCCTCCTCGTTAGCCATGCTGAGGTCATTAGCGTACCTGCTACGTAGTCTCCAAAGCCCACAGTGGTGAGTGTGATGAAGCAGAAGTAAAGCCCCTCCAGATATGTCCACTGCTCCACAGACATGAGGATGAGCGGAGGGATGAGCAGATGGAACAGCAAACCCCACAACAGGAACAGAGACGTGCAGGTGAGCTGAACCTTTTTCTGTAACACACACACTGTTATTGAGTGATGACTATTACATTTGCTTAAACAACAATTATAACTATCCATCTGTGTGTGTGTGCGTGTGTGTGTGTGTGTGTGTGTATTACCACACTCCATCGTCGGTGCAGTAGGGTCTGACTTAGACGTTTTGTTCTGCTGCCAAAGAACGTTCCAAGCTCACTGATCCATGTGAGACACAGCGGAATTCCACATAAACCAAACATTATGCAGAAGACACGCCCACCTGACGTCTTCGGGGCAACCTGACCGTAACCTACACACCCACCCATCCACACACACACACACACACACACACACACACAGGACATTAGGTTATAAAGTTCTGAAGATGTTCAGAGTAAAACATCGGTGTGAGCGTGCTTCATAAAATGCAGCTCAGGACGCTGTAGAGAAAAGAGAAAAGGTTATTACAGGACACAGAGGGTTATGGTCATGTGATTAAAAACAGAGGAAAGAGGAATAAAGGATGAAAAGACTGAACTCACTCATATAGAAGGAAGTAACAAAGGGGTGAAGAATGGGGGGGTAAATTTTTGGTAACCTCGTGGGGTGGGGGGTAAGGGGGGGGTAGTGTACGTCACTCACAGCGTCACGAGTCACTCATCAGCATCTGTCATCTCAAACTAGCAAAAGTGAGAGAACGGCACTCTCAGAGTGTTACACCGCCCCCTACTGGTGGGTAAGGAGCAGAACCGAAACGCTTCAGTCTAAACGACTCCTGAGTCAAATGGATCACAAAGAAAAGCAGAGTGGTGTTAGGTTCTAGTTCTGTTCCACTTAGTGCCTACAGGTCCAGACCTCTGGGTGGCGCTGCATTTTGTAAACACGTTCTACTGTGTGGCTCATGCTGATCTAATGCTGATCTGAGGTCAGTCCGTGCACAGGGGTGGCTCTGATCCATGGGAGGCGACCCCACACTGATGGGCTGAGGGGCTACAGGACCTTTAACTGGCTGAAGGTCAGGAATAAGAACCTCAAGTCAAACGCGGTGCAGTTATACGGTTGTGTTTTCATCAAGGCTCTTCTGGTTAAACGTTCCTTTGAACTGGGAGTGAAATCAGTAAACTGGGGATTAGTTAGCGCAGAGTCGTTACGGCTCACGGGCATTAAAGTGAACACCGGGGTGAAGGCCACACCTTCTCCACACACCTCCAGAGAGGGGCAGGTTTCACCCTCAACTTCAGCAGAAATGATGTAGAGCATCATGGTGGAAACACGTCTCGAGTCAGCTAGATAGATTATGCTAATGCTAACAGCACGTCACTTCACTTCATGAGCTCTTCTATTCTGAAACAGCCTTTCTCCAGATCAGTGAATAGTTCATGTTATTAAACACACAGTAGCATAGCGCCGCCCCGTGACCATGTGTGCCCGTCACTCAGACACGCCTAGTCAGGTGGACTCAGCTCAGTGGCTGAGCGCTGTAACTACAGCATGAGATGTTTCACAACAACAAACAGATAATGAGGCTGTAACCCTGTAGTTCACATCATCGTCTTTCATCACATCCTGAAGACATGTCTGTCGTAAACCCTCACCTCCAGCGCTATGACTGTGAGCTCGTTAATTTACAACGGCTTTATAACGGGTTTGTGTGTTGTTTTATGCTTTTACAGTTTGTAAACCTGTGTTCTGGTGGCCGCGCTTAGCCCGACATGATGTTTTTCATGGACTTTG
>NC_071126.1:24120000-24167500 GCF_024256425.1 Clarias gariepinus
TATTCAGCCGAAAATAGACAAAAAAAAAGCACTTTCGGTGTGAATAAGTAAAAAGGCCGAATAAATTTTGCCGAACAATGACGTTTTTAATGACGCGATCAAACACTAACCCGCGCAGAGTGAGAGGCGCGCGCTTTATACAGCAAACATGTCAGCAGTGTGAAAGCACTTTAAAGTGTCAGAGAAAGAGACAGACACTGTTCTGCTGAATTGTCCAGAGGGGACATCTGCAAAAACATACAGCAGTGAGTTTAATTTATCACTTCAAATCACGACACAAAAAAAATGTTCAGTGGTAAATAAATATTTTGAAATTGTATTTTTGTTATTTGATTTATTTTTCTGAAAAGCAACACAAAATAGTAAAAAGCAAATTTTTACTATTTAATAAATAATTAATATAAATTGCCAAAATAATAAAAAAAAATGTGAAACACCGCGTTCGGCTTCGGCCAAGAATTTCATTTCGGTGCATCCCTATTCAATAACATTCATAAAAACTACAGGTAATATGTGTGTGTGTGTGTGTGTGTGTGTGATGAGGATTTATCAGAAGAAACACACCTCTGAAATCTGAAACCTGTTGTAGTAAAAGCCCTGATGTGTTTAATTTAAACAGCCAGTGACAAAACTGAACTTGTTTCTCTCAATGCTTTGTGTTTCTCTGTGATTGATGCAGAGATAACACACACACACACACACACACACACACACACACACACCAGGAAACATTTAGAAAGCGTTCATGGCCGACTCCAGCACTGGGTTTGCACTGGGTGAGATAAAGCTGGAGGTTTACTGGAAGTCTGTGAATAAAGATAGAGAACAACAGGAAGGGAGGAGTGCGCTTGCAGGAGGAGTGAGCGCTGCCCTGGGACTAAAACACCACGTTTACAGCTTCCCCCTTCAGACAGTGTGTGTGTGTGTGTGTGTGTGTGTGTGTGTGTGTGTGTGAGAACAGTGGGTTCTTCTGTTCCCCTGCACATGTCTGCTGATCTCAGGTCTGAATGTGACTCGAGTATGAACACAAAAATTCACTTTTCCACTTTTCTAATGTGATCTGAGAGTGTGTGTTCTGGAGTGAGCTTTACTTCAAAGCTGTATCCTACACACCCACACACACACGCACACATGCACACACACATCATTACTATTGTGTTATGTAAATAAATAAAAGCAAGGTTTTGTCTGTATGTTGGTCAGAACTCGCTTTCTCAATGTCATCTTTGCATTAAACTGGAGGACCAGAAACCAGTCTCAGAATCATGTCCTGTCCGTCTGTCTGTCTGTCTGTCTGTCCGTCTGTCCGTCCGTCCGTCTGTCTGTCCGTCTGTCTGTCTGTCTGTCTAGACTTTACTGAATCTCCTGCAGTCCTTAGATCTCTGCCTGAAGTTTAATCTGCACCATCAGTGAATCTAAATGTGGAGTAAAAGTGATGTTATGAACAGTTATGTGTGGGATTTAATAATCCACTTTATAATAATCTACTAATGCGCTCCTGTCTCAATGTAAACACACACCTGCACCAATAGATATTAATTAGAAAAGATAAAGTGAATATTTTGACTGGGATTAGTTCATATTTTCACTTTGGCTGAAATAACAGCGCTGAAGTGGTATAAGTGAATTTTAACACGCTGGAGTGGTTTTAAGACAAAACTTCATCTTTATCCTTTGATCTACTTTTTCCATTTCTCATCTGTGATTCACTCTCCGATTACCGAACAGGGAGTGTATTTGTCTGAGCACCAAAGAAGGACAACTTAGTGTAAACAAGGCGTAAGATACTCAACCTTACAGAATGGGATTTCTTTGTATTAATAAGTTAGACAGAGAGTTCTGCTGTACAGAGAGACACACAGACATGGACGTGGGCTTTAACCTCAAATAATAATAATAATAATAATAATCATAATAATAATAATAATAATAATAATAATAATAATATCACTGATTACATTAAAGATCAGATTATTATTAGATTTAACATTTTAATTATTTCTAGAGACTCTGTAACTGTAGTAGTTTGTGTGTGAGGTTGTTGGTTTAATGAACCGCTGGGGTGTGTTTATCAGGGTGGTGCTGCACATGGTCACACACACACACACACACACACACACACACCTCATTCCTATGTGTTTAGTCTTTGTGTTGTTCTGAAGAAGAACTAAAGTGTGTATTGTGTACTTAATGTGTGTGAGTTTCTCAGGTGTGTGTGTGTGTGTGTGTGTGTGTGTCTCTCTCTCTGACCTGTATGATGGACTCCAGGTCCTGCTCTGTGAGACAGGGGTGTGTGTGTGTGTGTGTGTGTGTGTGTGTGTGTGTGTGTGTGTCTCTGACCTGTATGATGGACTCCAGGTCCTGCTCTGTGAGACAGGGGTGTGTGTGTGTGTGTGTGTGTGTGTGTGTGTGTGTGTGTGTCTCTGACCTGTATGATAGACTCCAGGTCCTGCTCTGTGAGACAGGGGTGTGTGTGTGTGTGTGTGTGTGTGTGTGTGTGTGTGTGTCTCTGACCTGTATGATAGACTCCAGGTCCTGCTCTGTGAGACAGGGGTGTGTGTGTGTGTGTGTGTGTGTCTCTGACCTGTATGATAGACTCCAGGTCCTGCTCTGTGAGACAGGGGTGTGTGTGTGTGTGTGTGTGTGTCTCTGACCTGTATGATGGACTCCAGGTCCTGCTCTGTGAGACAGGGGTGTGTGTGTAGGATCCTCTCCTTGTCCTCTCTGTACCGGGTCACTGCCTCCCTCCAGCGCGGCTCCTCCAGCAGGTTAAACACCGTCCCGCCCGCAGTCAGGTAGAAGAGGATCACCGCCGTCAGCACCGAGCCCTTATCCGCCATCTTACACACACACACACACACACGTGTGGGGGAGACCCGTCCGCTCCCCCTCTCACACACACACACACACTCACTCACACACTGAGAGAGCGCGCGCCGCGACACCACACACCGCGTAACAATGTAACTGTCTGTTACACACACACACACACACACACACACACTCTTATACACACACACACACACACACTCTGATACAGACCAAAACAGAGACAGAAAAGTTTTCCCTCCCGCTCACAACAACCTCTCTCTCACACACACACACACACACACTCCGGATCCTGACTGCAGTGTGTGAGCTGTTGCAGTAGAGCTCAGATTTCAAACACGCTGGCGCGCGCGCGCACACACACACACACACACACACGCGCGCGCACGCGCGTAATTCCCGACTTCCTTCTAGTAAAAGCTCGGAGTTCGGAATTCCTGATCAGACACTCCGGAGTGAGGAACATCAGGAGGAACATCAGGGGGAACATCAGGAGGGAACATCAAGAGGGAACATCAGGAGGAACATCAGGAGGGAACATCAAGAGGGAACATCAGGAGGAACATCAGGAGGGAACATCAGGAGGGAACATCAAGAGGGAACATCAGGGGGGAACATCAGGAGGGAACATCAGGGGGAAACATCAGGGGGGAACATCAGGAGGGAACATCAGGAGGGAACATCAAGAGGGAACATCAGGGGGGAACATCAGGAGGGAACATCAGGAGGAACATCAGGAGGAACATCAGGAGGGAACATCAGGGGGAAACATCAGGGGGAAACATCAGGGGGGAACATCAGGAGGGAACATCAGGAGGGAACATCAAGAGGGAACATCAGGAGGAACATCAGGGGGGAACATCAGGAGGGAACATCAGGAGGGAACATCAAGAGGGAACATCAGGAGGAACATCAGGGGGGAACATCAGGAGGGAACATCAGGAGGGAACATCAGGGGAAAACATCAGGGGGGAACATCAAGAGGGAACATCAGGAGGAACATCAGGGGGGAACATCAGGAGGGAACATCAAGAGGGAACATCAGGAGGGAACATCAGGAGGGAACATCAGGGGGAAACATCAGGGGGAAACATCAGGGGGGAACATCAGGAGGGAACATCAGGAGGGAACATCAAGAGGGAACATCAGGAGGAACATCAGGGGGGAACATCAGGAGGGAACATCAGGAGGGAACATCAAGAGGGAACATCAGGAGGAACATCAGGGGGGAACATCAGGAGGGAACATCAGGAGGGAACATCAAGAGGGAACATCAGGAGGAACATCAGGGGGGAACATCAGGAGGGAACATCAGGAGGGAACATCAGGGGGAAACATCAGGGGGGAACATCAAGAGGGAACATCAGGAGGAACATCAGGGGGGAACATCAGGAGGGAACATCAAGAGGGAACATCAGGAGGAACATCAGGGGGAACATCAGGAGGAACATTAGGAGAAACATCAGGGGGAACATCAGGAGGAACATCAGGAGGAACATGAGCAGCACTGCTCTTCTCTTTAGTGACGTCACTCCTGGTTTGGGGTGAAGCTTGAGATGTGTATTAGTGATCTGCAGAACGGAAACAGGTCATGGTTTGGGGTCTTGGACACTCCTATCAGTTCTGGGACAACACACACACTTTCTTCTTACAAGTGCATGAACATCCAAACACATGAGAATAACACGAGATCCTGCATAGATTAGCAGAAGTTTAAAAATGCAAATCATTTGTACAGAAGACATGTTGATGCTTTGGCTCAGTAACATGAATAAATCAGTATCTGGTGGAATAATAACCTGATTCCCAGTTAGAGCTCCATGTGTTCTGTGTCTCCACCAGTTTATTCACATCACCGTTGGGGAACTTTATACACCACTCCTTCTGCAAACAACAACCAGCTCAGCTTTACTTCATGGAGTTTTTTCGGAGTAAATAGCAGTATCTCTTATTTTTGTTCCAGAGCTATACACACACACACACACACACACACACACACAAGTGTTTCTCTCGTACCTGCCACTTCATCTGCTCTAGTGTTACAAACAGTCCTGTCATTGGATTGTTCAGAATCTGAATAAATCTGTATTTATATTTATTTATTTATTATATATATTTCCGTCTCCCCATCTCAGTCCCTGGCTGAGCGAGTGCAGGGCTGACCGTCTCCACCTTAACTTGAAAATAAGAGAAAAAAAAGTTTTAAACCTCACAAATAAGCAGACTTAATCTTCTAAAAGGTAGAAATTCGAATAATAATGACTACGTTATGAGTGAATATTTTTTTTTTACAAAAATCAGAGTGAAAAGTCTTTATGACTGATTTATGTCCATGTCTACACTACAGCTCCTGTCTCCAGCTCCCTCTATATACATAAAGGAAAGTGATATGTGGTGTCTGATCAAATACTCATTTAACTTATAATATTAACGTCTTTTCTGCTTCTTCCTGAAGTGTTTCCTGACTGCGTGTCTTTTTCCTTTCTGCTCCACCTGACCGCTTTCTCTCCATCACAACATGACTGTTTAAACACTTTGCCGCTCTGGGGAATTGAATTGAATTGAATTGAATTGAATTGAATTGAATTGAATTGAATATTAAAATAATAATAAATCAGACATTACGATGAAACAGTTACTCTCACTTGAGTAATATTTTGGATGAATACTTTTTACTTCTACTTGAGTGATATTATTTTGAAGTACAGCTGCTCTTACTTGAGTACAATTTTTGGCTCCTCTACCCACCTCTGATCACCACCAACCTAAAGTTTGTACACGCCGTCTTTTAAACTGTTGTTGTTGTGATTGCCGCTAGCTTTACCACTATTATTGCTGCTAACATTGCCACTATCATTACCACTAGCATTGTCGCTAGCATTGCTCAAGTTGTGACGTACACCGATGTAGACAGTGACGTAATAACGTGAGGATCTGGCCCATGGAGAAAAACATCCGTTCTTAGGAGGTTTTCTAATCCGACTCTGAACCGACACTAACAGCAGACATGAACCAGCACCTGGGTCAGTTTTATGGACAAGGGGTTCATGTACACATCACACTTAAACACACTGACTTTTCCAGTTTACACAGGAAGAGATGGAGCTGTCGGGTTTGGGCCGCGTATATTTACGTATATTGTTAATATTCATTCATTACGTGGGGATGATATATAGACAATAAAGAACTTTAAATGACAAATATTGCAATAGTCTTAATATGTACAAATACACACAGTTTATGATTATTACATTTAAGTTAAAAGTCCTTAAGTTTAAAGCGGAGAGACAGAAATCTGAATTATTATTTAATGTTAAATTACTGTAACATCATTTAGTGGTTCAGAGATCATTTAAGAGCTTTGTAACTTTACAGAGTGTTAACACACACACACACACACACACACACACACACACAGTAGCAGGAAGAAATGTTGATATTGAGGTGCGCTGCTTTTCTACACTTTAAGGTAATAACACCAGTGGGATCAAACTGGAGAGTCGAGTCGGCTATTTGACTCACTGAACTGAGATCAGTTAATGAAGAGTCATTCAGGAGTCATCTGATTCACAAACAGTGTTTATCTGGAGAGCTGCTTTAAGTGCATCATCTGCCCATTATTACAGGGTGAAGAGACATGCTCCAGGGACACGTTGTAGGGAAAGGGCTCCATGGACAGACTCTCAGGGACAGGCTCCAGGGACACGCTCTAGGGACAGACTCTCAGGGACAGGCTCCAGGGACACGTTGTAGGGAAAGGGCTCCATGGACAGACTCTCAGGGACAGGCTCCAGGGACACGCTCTAGGGACAGACTCTCAGGGACAGGCTCCAGGGACACGTTGTAGGGACAGACTCTCAGGGACAGGCTCCAGGGACACGCTCTAGGGACAGACTCTCAGGGACAGGCTCCAGGGACAGACTCACAAGGACAGATTCCAGGGACAGATTCCGCTCCACACCACCATGTGTTTTAGTCGCCGCCCTCCTTTGTCTCCTCGACTGACCGCACCTCCATCACTCAGCTCCTGAAGTATGTGTACAAGTCGAGACAGGTCGTGAGTCTGCTTCAGGAAGATGAACTAATCCTCTGCTGCTTTCACAACTTCCTGAAGACTTCTGGAGGAACTCCTCATGCCACTCTACCCCCCCCCCCCCCCTTACACACACAGTCACTCACACACCCCTCCTCTTTTCATCACAACACACCCTTGGGGATACATACTGTAGATCAGTCAGTACATTAGAGTGGAATCACAGGCTTGTCTTATCCCATGTGAATGTGAGGGGGTCATTACTAAATCACACCAGGTCCCCCCCCCCCCCCGTCCTGACTTCCCCAAGTTAACTTTAATTTATATACCTGACATCTACCCTGTCGCTCCTCTTTGTTTCTTTGTTTGATCCAATTGTTTCTATTAATATTAATAAAATATTTATTAGACATGTGATTTGTTTGGCCTAGTTGAGTGACAGCTCTTGATTTCCTCTCTAATCATCTCTTCTCCTTGTGTCTTGTGTTTTTACTCATGTGTGGGTTGGCGTCACTATTTTCAAGTTTTTTCCCATTTCATTAAAGCCATGATTTGGTAAGTTCCTCTTTTTTAAACCCCAACAAGAGTCTTACGGAATCTAAACCGCCCCTGCTGACCACAGCGTAAGTTTCCACCAGTACGGTTCCACCAGTACGGTTCCACCAGTAAGGTTCCATAAGTTTTGAGATCATCAATTATGCATAAGTATCTTTTTCCTAGTTTACCTTCTATTTATTTCTGTATAATTTCACCTGTCACACTTCTCTTGATTATTTTAATATGTTAATTACAATAAATTTTATCTTATAATAATTAAAAAGATAATATTATGATTATATTTGTATATAATCTTTCGTTCATTAAATCAATTATTAATTAACTTTAATGAATCTAGGCTTAATCAAAGGCATGGTTTGTGATTGTGAGTATACAGTGGTGTGAAAAACTATTTGCCCCCTTCCTGATTTCTTATTCTTTTGCATGTTTGTCACACAAAATGTTTCTGATCATCAAACACATTTAACTATTAGTCAAAGATAACACAAGTAAACACAAAATGCAGTTTTGAAATTATGGTTTTTATTATTTAGGGAGAAAAAAAAATCCAAATCTACATGGCCCTGTGTGAAAAAGTGATTGCCCCCCTTGTTAAAAAATAACTTAACTGTGATTTATCACACCTGAGTTCAATTTCTGTAGTCACCCCCAGGCCTGATTACTGCCACACCTGTTTCAATCAAGAAATCACTTAAATAGGAGCTACCTGACACTGAGAAGTAGACCAAAAGCACCTCAAAAGCTAGACATCATGCCAAGATCCAAAGAAATTCAGGAACAAATGAGAACAAAAGTAATTGAGATCTATCAGTCTGGTAAAGGTTATAAAGCCATTTCTAAAGCTTTGGGACTCCAGCGAACCACAGTGGGAGCCATTATCCACAAATGGCAAAAACATGGAACAGTGGTGAACCTTCCCAGGAGTGGCCGGCCGACCAAAATTACCCCAAGAGCGCAGAGACAACTCATCCGAGAGGCCACAAAAGACCCCAGGACAACATCTAAAGAACTGCAGGCCTCACTTGCCTCAATTAAGGTCAGTGTTCACGACTCCACCATAAGAAAGAGACTGGGCAAAAACGGCCTGCATGGCAGATTTCCAAGGCGCAAACCACTTTTAAGCAAAAAGAACATTAAGGCTCGTCTCAATTTTGCTAAAAAACATCTCAATGATATATACCTTGAATACCTTGTGGACCGACGAGACAAACGTTGAACTTTTTGGAAGGTGCATGTCCCATTACATCTGGCGTAAAAGTAACACAGCATTTCAGAAAAAGAACATCATACCAACAGTAAAATATGGTGGTGGTAGTGTGATGGTCTGGGGTTGTTTTGCTGCTTCAGGACCTGGAAGGCTTGCTGTGATAGATGGAACCATGAATTCTACTGTCTACCAAAAAATCCTGAAGGAGAATGTCCGGCCATCTGTTCGTCAACTCAAGCTGAAGCGATCTTGGGTGCTGCAGCAGGACAATGACCCAAAACACACCAGCAAATCCACCTCTGAATGGCTGAAGCAAAACAAAATGAAGACTTTGGAGTGGCCTAGTCAAAGTCCTGACCTGAATCCTATTGAGATGTTGTGGCATGACCTTAAAAAGGCGGTTCATGCTAGAAAACCCTCAAATAAAGCTGAATTACAACAATTCTGCAAAGATGAGTGGGCCAAAATTCCTCCAGAGCGCTGTAAAAGACTCGTTGCAAGTTATCGCAAACGCTTGATTGCAGTTATTGCTGCTAAGGGTGGCCCAACCAGTTATTAGGATCAGGGGGCAATCACTTTTTCACACAGGGCCATGTAGGTTTGGATTTTTTTTCTTCCTAAATAATAAAAACCATCATTTAAAAACTGCATTTTGTGTTTACTTGTGTTATCTTTGACTAATAGTTAAATGTGTTTGATGATCAGAAACATTTTGTGTGACAAACATGCAAAAGAATAAGAAATCAGGAAGGGGGCAAATAGTTTTTCACACCACTGTATATACGCTATATATTTAAGGTCATTTTATGTTATATAATGTTTAGTGATTTTAGTCTGTTAGTTGTAATAGTGTGATAGTGTTAATGTGTTTTTGTAGTTAGACAATTTAATCTGCTTTTCTGCATTAAGGAAAAAGTCCTGCTTAGATTTTCTGAATCTGGGGTTTCTGCTAATTTGATGTTTTTTCCCTTTTGTCTTGTTTTGTCTTGTCATTTGTTTTTTGTTTAGGAAGCTCTGTCACTAAAACAAATTCCTCGTACATGCAAGCGCACTTGGCAATACAACTATTTCTGATTCTGATTCTCTTTTCACGTCTCACTTTCCTCTAAACTCTAAACCTGGAAATGATGCTAGTTTTAGTGATCTTACTCCTTAACTCTCTGATTATTTGCAGCTTGCAGACAACGTCCGTCTCATCCTGAAGCACGCTACACGGCGTCCTCCACCCTGTCCTCCACCCTGTCCTATCCCATTGGCTGATCTCAACCGGAGGTGTTGGCCATCGAGGCCGGTGCTCTCTCGATAAATTATAATTTATTATAATATAAATTATTATTTAAATCCATGAATAAAATCCACAACACACACACACACACACACACTTAATTGAATGTATTATTTTATTTGCAGAGCCCACTGTCACTTAGATGTGCAGTCATTTTAATTAGGGCTGCACGATATTAGGACAATAAGCGATATGCAATATTGTTGTTGAATATTGCAATAACAATATTTCTTGCGATATAACATTTTCCTAGAGAAACTAACACACACTAACACACACTAACATACACTAATGTACACTAACACACACTAATGTACACTAACACACACTAACGTACACTAACACACACTAATGTACACTAACACACACTAACATACACTAACGTACACTAACATACACTAACGTACACTAACACACACTAACGTACACTAACACACACTAATGTACACTAACACACACTAACGTACACTAACCGGAGCTGCTCCATGTGCCTGGGGCTGTGGAATCTCTCAGTCAGGACTGTCTGCAACTGTGCGCCATCTAGAGGTCAAACGATAAACTCACAAAGGTTTATTTATGACCTGGGGGTGATATTGCCAAGTATTGGCTCGCCTGCCTTCACACATATCCTCAGTATGCTGAAGCATTAAGAGTTTCTTTCACTGGAACTAAAGAGCCGAGCACAAACAACCCCACATCATCCCATCAACTGAACTTTACACTTGGCACAAAGCAGTTAGACAAGTACCGTTCTCTCGGGAACCACCTAAGGAACCACTAAACCCAGACTCGTCCATTGGATTGTCAGACAGAGAAGTGTGATTCATCACTCCAGAGAACACATCTCCTCCGCTCTAGAGTCTATTAACAGCGTACTTTACACCACTGCATCTGATGCTCTGCACTGCCCTTGGTGATGTATAGGGCTTGGAAACCCGTTCCATGAAGCTCTCTACACATTGTTCATGAGCTTATCTGAAGACCACGTGAAGTTTGGAGGTCTGTAGCTATTGGCTCTGCAGAACATTGGTGTCCTCGGTCCACTATGTGTCTCAGCATCCTCTGACCTGCTCTGTGATTTTACGTGGCCTACAACTTCATGGATAAGTTGCTGTAGTTCCCAATCGCTTCCACTTTGTTATAAGATCACTAACAGTTGACTTTGGAATCTTTAGTAAAGAGGAAATTTCCACGACCGGACTTATTGCCCAGGTGGCAATACCTGGTATCGTCCTATCACGGTACCATGCTGGAGTTCACTGAGCCCCTTTCATTAATGTGTGTAGAAGTGTTCTGCAGGCCGAGGTGCTCGATTTTATACACCTGTAACCATGGAAGTGACTGAAATACCTGAATTTAAAGATTTGGATGTGTTTGCGTCTATATCTAAATTATAGATAAATATGAATTATTTCTCTTCAGATACCAATATCTTACAATAGGAGTATAACCAGCAATGTATTTATGAAATAAACTACTAAAAATAATACTACTATTTGCACTATTTGTCTCACTTTGCCACACATACAATTACACGTCAAGTTTGCACTGAAATTAACTTCATTTTACTTATTAATTAATTTCCTCCAAATGTGTGATTTATGTGCTTTATTTATATTCTTCTCATATATCTTGTAGTTTTTGTTCTTAGCATTGCACTGACTTCAGGTTAGTTGTCACTTCACCCTGTGTGTACTGTCTGTCTGTAGGAGACACACAGTGTGACCACGCCCACCACCTGTCTGTCTGTAGGAGACACACAGTGTAACCACACCCACCACCTGTCTGTCTGTAGGAGACACACAGTGTGACCACGCCCACCACCTGTCTGTCTGTAGGAGACACACAGTGTGACCACGCCCACCACCTGTCTGTCTGTAGGAGACAATTCAATTCAATTCAATTTTATTTGTATAGCGCTTTTAGCAATTTTCATTGCCGCAAAGCAGCTTTACATAGTCAAAAGAATTATTTAGGTTTGTATGAAATGTGAATTTGTATGAATCAAAATGGTCAGTTTGTCCCTGGTGAGCAAGCCGAGGGCGACAGTGGCAAGGAAAAACTCCCTGAGATGGTAATAGGAAGAAACCTTGAGAGGAACCAGACTCAACAGGGAACCCATCCTCATCTGGGTGAAACAGAAAGCAGTAAATGATCTGCATTTATACAGTGTGTAGGGTGGGAGGCAGTTCAGCTATAATAGCTGATGTTAATTGATGTTAATATGGAGTCCAGGTAGTTATTGAAGACCCAGGTAGACTTGTAAGAAGTTCCAGTCATGAACTATCGAACTGTCAAGTCCCCAGAGAAACAGTTGCCAACACCAGTCAAGGCCAGAACCATTTTCTAGGAGACACACAGTGTAACCACACCCACCACCTGTCTGTCTGTAGGAAACAGAGTGTGACCACACCCACCACCTGTCTGTCTGTAGGAAACAGAGTGTAACCACACCCACCACCTGTCTGTCTGTAGGAAACAGAGTGTGACCACACCCACCACCTGTCTGTCTGTAGGAAACAGAGTGTGACCACACCCACCACCTGTCTGTCTGTAGGAAACAGAGTGTGACCACACCCACCACCTGTCTGTCTGTAGGAAACAGAGTGTGACCACGCCCACCACTTGTCTGTCTGTAGGAAACAGAGTGTGACCACACCCACCACCTGTCTGTCTGTAGGAAACAGAGTGTGACCACACCCACCACCTGTCTGTCTGTAGGAGACACAGAGTGTGACCACACCCACCACCTGTCTGTCTGTAGGAAACAGAGTGTGACCACACCCACCACCTGTCTGTCTGTAGGAAACAGAGTGTGACCACGCCCACCACTTGTCTGTCTGTAGGAAACAGAGTGTGACCACACCCACCACTTGTCTGTCTGTAGGAGACACAGAGTGTGACCACGCCCACCACCTGTCTGTCTGTAGGAAACAGAGTGTGACCACGCCCACCACTTGTCTGTCTGTAGGAAACAGAGTGTGACCACACCCACCACCTGTCTGTCTGTAGGAGACACAGAGTGTGACCACACCCACCACCTGTCTGTCTGTAGGAGACACACAGTGTGACCACGCCCACCACCTGTCTGTCTGTAGGAGACACACAGTGTAATCACACCCACCACCTGTCTGTCTGTAGGAGACACAAAGTGTGACCACACCCACCACCTGTCTGTCTGTAGGAGACACAGAGTGTAACCACGCCCACCACTTGTCTGTCTGTAGGAAACAGAGTGTGACCACACCCACCACCTGTCTGTCTGTAGGAGACACACAGTGTGACCACGCCCACCACCTGTCCCTTTGTCTCTACTGCTGCTGGACATCTGGACTTTCCATCAAAAAAGTGTCTGTCTATATCTATTTATTTTCCTCCAACATGAACTGCTGTATTAAATATCATGTAGTTTATCTTCTACCACTTAAACAACTTATTATTATTAATAATTTATTATTTTTTTATTATAAATAATAGTTTTTTTTCTGCGTATTGTAGGAAAGAGTTTATCATTAAAATGAAGCAGCTCTGTACTGGAGCAACACTAGACGTTCTTCCTTTCTATGCAGTGGGCGTGGCTTGAAACGACGTGCCGCACGCACATGCGCGCTGACGTAATGTGAAGCGTGATGACGTGTTTGTTTCGCGCTAGCCTGATGCTGGTCTCTGTGGAGGAGACTTCATCAGATCTTCCGCGGTAAACCTGTAAATAATGCGCATGCGTGCGGGCTGTAGCGCGCGGATAGCCGGCTGTGAGAGTTATTCTGGACTCTAAACTGGATAATTCTGTGACCGGTGAGTAAAAACCCGCCGACCGGCTTTATGCCGTTCCGTCTCTAGGCTAGGCTAGGCTAGGCTAAGCTAAGCTAAGCTAGGCTCTTCCTGCAGCATGTACCCTGCGTGGGGCGGTTATGGCGGCGGAGGCCCGCAGCCTCAGCACTTCGCCCCGCGCGCTCCTCCGTTCCGCGGCCCGCCCCCGCCCTCCGCCGGAGGTTTCCCCGGATATGGAGCTCCGGCTCCGGCGGCTCCGTCCAACTTCTCGAGTCTACACGAGCAGCACCTCCAGCAGATGCAGCAGCTCCAGCAGCTCCACCAGAGACAGCTTCAGTCAGTGCTGCACTACAACAACAACAATGCTAACAGTGCTAACAGTGCTAACCCCGGCTTCAGCGCCGCTCCGGGACCCCCGCCCCCTCCACCCTGGACCGGACCCGCGCCGGGATTCCCGCCGCCTCCGGCGCACTTTGACCCGGACCCTGCTCAGAGCAGAGGCGCGGCCCCACCGGAACCTCCACCTGCGGCGCCGAACACCACCAGTACCACCAGCACCACCAGCACGCCGGCCCCGACACACACCTCCACCGGCCCCGCCGAGACTGGAGCAGCAGACCCGAAGGAGAAGCCCGCTGACCTGGCCACCATGTCCCTGCAGGCAAGAGCCTTCTGTACCTTACACACACACACACACACACACACACACACACACACACGCCTCAGTGTCTTATCATCAGCACTCTCACTTCACACTACCATCAGTCCGGCACACAGTCAGTCCCACAGCACACCGGGTCAGGCTGCTGGGCCACACGTACAGGGAGAAGAGAGGGGTGGGACAGGCGGGGTGGCGGGGTGGCACAGGCGGGGTGGCGGGGTGGCACAGGCGGGGTGGGAGGACATGGGAAGGTTGAAGAAGAGACAAGCAGCTGCATTTTTGGATCCGCTGCAGAGGACGAATGCTGGACAGAGACAGACCCGCCAGGAGTGAGTTACAGTAGTCCAGTCCTGAAATAACCAGAGACTGAACAAGCGTCTGAATGACCTGTGTAGAAAGAAGTGTGAGAGTTCTTCTGATGTTGTAGTGTTGAATGTGTTGGGAAAGAGACAGTTGATGAGGTGAGTGAGGCCTGCAGGTCTTTAGATGGTCTTCTGGGGTCTTTTATGAGCTCCTGGTGAGTTGGCGTGTCCTTTTGGAGTAAATTTTGTAGAACGGTCACTCCTGGGAAGGTCTGTCACTTAGTTTTTCTCTATTTATTTATTTTTTACTTCAGCATGACGTGAGATCTAAATGATGTTTAATCTAAATAATAACTAAAACTGTATTTTATGTTTACTCTGGTTACTTTTGTGTAATAAAACTTATTTGCAAAAAAAAATCTGGAAGAGGCAGGGTTAGGGAAAAAGATTTTTCATGTCACTTTACACTGAGTCAGTTCTACACAGCACTAAATCTGTACTGCGATTCTTATAATAATTCAAATTCAAATTTTATTTGTCACGTACACAGTCATACACAGTACGATATGCAGTGAAATGCTTTTTCGACTACCATTGACCTTAAAATAAAAGCTTAAACATGAGAAATAAATATAAATAAAAGGTAATGCGGTAGAAAATAAAGGTAACTGGTAAAATATACTGTACAAATAAAATAAAGATAAAACTGTAAAGTGGGCGTGTCTATACGTTGAAGATATTTGGGCAATAAAATAGTTTGGGGGAACAAAGGATGAATAATAGAACACATCATGATGGTTTTTGGAATTTTTATCTGTCCGTTGTGCACGCGTCACATAAAGATTTAAATGGGGTTTTCACAGGTGTATTTGGCCGAGCTTAAAGAAACGTATGGACTTATTTTCATTGCAGTTGGGCCACAGGAAGAGAAGATGTGCTAATTTAAAATTTAAAGAAAAAACAACTTCAATTCATAAAATCGACCTAATCAGTTGTTCATCTCAAAATTAGAAAAACAGTTGTGCTGTACATTTTTAAAAACACGCTTGAGTGTGTATTTAAAGTCACGGGCACAACTAGTACCAAATAGATTGGTCATCAGTGTCCAGGTAGACAGACTGGTGGGACGTAAACACAGATCTAAATAAACCCTAAAGCACACTAATATGTGTGTGTGTGTGTGTGTGTGTGTGTGTGTGTGTGCGTGCGCGCGCATACAGGAGCAGCAGGATTATTGGTATAAACAGCACCTTCAAAACCTCCAGAAGCTAAAGTGTGAAAGAGAAAAGCAGGGGAGCACTGACACTTCTTCAGAGAAGCCACCAGTCCCGCCCCCACCCAATGATGCCCCGCCCCCTCCGCCACCCAAAGAGGAGCCTCCTCCTCCTCCCCCGCCTGATGACAAGGTGATCATTGTTGTCAAGGTTCAGCTTCATTACATTAAATCACTGTTGTACTTTGCTGATGTGTGTGTGTGTGTGTGTGTGTGTGTGTGTGTGTTTGTTTCAGCCCAGCATGGTGGAGTGTGCCGACCCGGTTGAGGCAGCCAGGTTGCAGCAGTTGCAGGCGGCAGCGGCTCGGTGGCAGCAGGTTCAGTATCACAGAGCGGGGTACCAGTACCAGGCCCTAATGCAGGAACACACACAGCTCCAACAGATCCTGCACCGGTACCAGCAGGTCATCCAGCAGCCTGCACACATACAGGTACACACACACACACACACACACACACACACACACACACACACACACACACACAGATACAGGTATACATAACCTGGTGCGCGGTCACAATGCCGACCTGTGAGCTTTTATATGGTTGACGATGAGTACAGTGCTATGAGTTAGCTTCATTAACGTTAAGTCACAGATATTTATTTTTTTTTTTTTCCTTCGATCTTCAGTCCATGTCTGTAGACCTGCAGTTGCAGCATTATGAAATGCAGCAGCAGCAGTTTGCTCCAGTGCTACAGGACTGGGAGAGACACTTTAAGCTCTGGCTGGACCAGTTCCAGGCGTACCCCCACAAAGACCAGTTACAGGAGTATGAAGGTCAATGGAGACAGTGGCAGGAGCAAATGAACTCTACTTCAGCTCATCTGAGCGAGCGAGTGACCACACTGAGGGGCATGAAACAGTCTTATGGAACCGGTGGTGTGGTAGGACCATATGGACAGCCACGACCTCCTGCACCAGACATGAGCCCCTCAATGGCACCAAATAGTAAGGATCCCTCCTCAGGCCCTTCTCAGACCACACATCCAGGCAATCTCCCAGGAGCAAATTCTGTAGAATCAGTTCCAGTTCCTGGATCAGAAGGTCCTATTTGTCCTCCTGGAATAGCACAAAGACAACCTGGTCCCCATGGAAGGTTTGAGGGCCCAAGAGGTCCAAGGTAGGGCATGCAAGTTCTCCTTGGATATGAAATGTATATTAAAATGTGTTGACTAGGGCTGCAGCTAACGATTATTTTAATAATAGATTAATTTTTTCTTTTTTTTTCTGATTAATCGGATAAAAACCTAAACCCAAGAAACGCATAAATTTTTAATCCTTTATTTAAAAACAGAACTAAAATTTTTAGAAAGTGCACAAACATGTTGCTCCTTGAGCTGTTATGATAATAATAATAGTAATAAAATAAAATAAAAATGGACGAACACAAAAAACATGTATGCTTTACATCTGCTAAATATATACAGTGGAACCTTGGATTACGAGCATAATTCATTCAGGAAGCAGCTCGTATTCCAAAACACTCAAAAACCAAATATAATTTTTTAAAACACATTAACGGAATCACTGCTGTAAAGTAAAAATAAAACTAATTAACCTCAACTTTACCTTTGAAAAGAATCGCGACAGGAGGTGGAAGTAGGAGGGGTCTGTGTGTGTTTGTGGGGGGGGGCACGGTGTCCAATGACGCACGCGCACACACACACACGTGGTCACAGTGTTATAGTAAACAGTACATGCGTGCACGGATGTTGATTATACCAGTAAGATACGCGCACTAGGACCCTGCAGCCTCCGCCGTGTATCTTTTCTCTACCTCCGTCTTGTCTATGAGGCGCCGAACTCTGCTAGCATCAGTGCGCGAGAGTGAGTGTGTTCACTCTGCTCTGCGCTCAACTGAATTTTTTTGGGGGAATTAAATGTCCTGCTTTGTGCGACACAACGAATCGATTATGAAATTCGTTGCCAACGCTTTTTGTAATCGATTTTTATTGATTTGTTGTTGCAGCCCTAGTGGAGACTAAATTCTATAGCTGTTGATTGGAAGATTGTGATATCAAATCATTTCCCTCTCACTGCTGGGGTTTTGAGCAAGATTTTCAACTTTAATTAAAAAAGTGAATGTTGAACTGTTTTCTTCACTTTAAATTGATATTTTGTAGGTTTGAAGCTCCTAGGGGTCCGAGGTTTGAACCACCATCACAACAACGGTTTGGTGGACCACCCAAATTTGATGGTGGTCAGCGCTTTGGAGTACCTCCTCGAGGCAATCAGATTCGACCAGGACCTCCAGGTAGATTTGAAAGTACACTGAGGCATAGTCCACCTTCCCGTTTTGAGAGACCCCCTGGACCACACCTGGGTCCTCCCACCGGTCCTCCTGCTGGTCTCCCCCTGGGTCCTCCCACTGGAGCTCCTACAGTTCCTCCTATTTTTCCTTCTACTGGTCCACCTCTACCATCTGGTTCTGGCTCACAAGATAAACCTGGTCCTGTAAATCAAACTAACTTGCAAATGGGGAAACCTGACTCTTCTCAAGGTTCACTACCTCGAAGTGCAACAACAGTTAAGAAGGAAGATAAAAGCCCTCAAAATGAAATGGAGCTTAAATCCATGTCAGATGATGTAATAGAGTCAGATGATGGTTTTTTTGTTCAAAGTGATCCTATTCCTCAGTCTAAAGTCGACATAAGCAAGAAGGTTGAGCCAGTCAGACAGGCTGTAAAGGAGGAGGAATCAGGAAAGGATTTTTCTAAAACTGCTTTAACATCCATGTCCATGCCTCCCCCACCAAGTCTATCCCAAAGTGCTGGCAATAAAATGGAAGCATCGAAAAATATCAGTGCAGCACAACACCGGACACAGCCTCAACAAGGCCCGTTCCAAACTGACATGCCCAAGGAACCACTTGGTACACCGCATGAGATGAATCAGAGTGGTCCTCCACGTGCTCTCCGTGGCCGTGGGAGAGGTCAGGGTCCTTTACAAATGCGAGGAAGAGGACGTGGACGTGGTCGAGGACAGATGGGCAGACCCATGGGTCCTCCATCGATGCCGGATCCCAGTTATCATGGGGAAGATGCTTCATATGACCATCAGCCACCATTGGAAGAGGATTATGGTTGGGGGGACCATTCCCAAGAACCCCATGGAATGATGAATGAACAGGAAGCTCATGAGATGTGGCAACCAGAAGAGCACCACTTCCAAAAAGAATACTATGAAGAGACAGAAGAGCGAGCACCACCTAGAGGCCGAATGGATCCTGCAGAGGGACCGCAGGAACATTGGGAGGAGGAACAATCGGAGTACTGGGAAGAGGGCGATCCATACTGGGCAGAGAGAAGACCTCCAATGATGCAGCATAGGCTCTCTTTTCCTCCTGATGGACCTAGGCGTCCTCCTTTTCACCCACGTTTCATGCACCATGGTCCAAGACATCCTCCACCACCAATGGACATGGAGCGTGACCCACGTGGCCCCCCTCCCCACATGGGCCCTCGTTTCCGACGTGGTGGTCCAGGTCCCTGGGGACCACCTCCTCCACGCCATGAGATGATGAGACGCCCTCCTCCACCACCTCATGAATTGTTGGAAAGGGAGCCAGTGCGTCCACCCGGGTATTGTGAAGACATGGACAGAGATCCTGATTGGCCTCATTCTCATGGCCGAGAACCCAGGCACCCTCGTGAAATATTAGAGAGGGATATGAGAAGGCCACCCATGCGCCGACATCCAATGGCAAGAGATAGGTGGAGACCTCCACATGAAGATCCTCAGGAGGCGTATGAAGAAGAATATGGTACTGAGTTTGGACCAGAGGACGATGGGTATGGAAGACCTCCATCTGAGTATCGTCCCCGAGATTACAGGGAAGACGAAGAATTCTACCTCTCGAGAGAGGAATGGAGACGAGAGCGGCCGGATCGTGATTTTCCTCCAGATCGTGATTTTCCTGCGCATCCACCACGTGGGCCACCACCAGAGCACCTTAGAGATGATTCCTGGAGGGAGGAAAGGGACAGACCATTTCCATATGAGAGTGAGGATCGAATCAGGTCAGATAGAAGGGGACCTGGTTATGCTGATGGATCTCTGTATAGGGACAGAGATCGGGAACCTCCATTTCATTCTCATCCTGATTGGGAAAGACCTCCACCACCTCCACTCCCAGAGAGGGTGTACCCGGATCCTAATGAAGAACCTCATCCTCTTTATGATCGGAACCCAGAGCTCTCCATGGCACCACAGAGCAGTGTTCCAGAAGCACAGATCTCACCAGGTGGAACCAAAACTGTTCTTGCGCTTTCTCAAAGGCAGCACGAGATCATTCTCAAGGCTGCTCAGGAGCTAAAATTGATCAGGTATGTAGATAGAGATGCTGAACATCGGAGTTTAGAGAGTTGGAGTGAACATTGTTGTGTTTTATTGGTTTGGTAGTTCATAATTTTTTTTTTTTTGTTCTTGTTTCTGGGGAACAAAAAAAAATAGAGAGATGCAGGAGAGTAAAAAAGTTCTGGGAGATGCTTCTAATCCAGAATCTGCTGTACTGCAACCTGAAATACCTGCTGGTCTTCTTGGACTTGAAATCCCCCGTGAGGTTAAAACTGCCCTTCAGGTACAGCCTTAAAATTTAAATTTTAATGTAATTGAGGTTTATAATAATTAGTTTGATGGTAAAACAGCTTCTGAGTTTGGGGAGTTACACGCATTCTTTTGTGTGGAATTGAACAGGATGTTTCTGGGAGACTCTTGGAAACTGGGATGCACCAGCTAAACTCGGTTGCGGATTTCCTTCATACACCAGCACCACCACCTCCCAAACCGACCTTCATCGCTAAAACCGTGGATTATGGTCATGGTCACGGTAAGTGCAGGCTTGTTTTACTGTCCTGAATATACTGGATGATGTTTTTGGAAACATGATGTACTTTTCCATAAACAGATGTGGGTACCAAGGTGGAAAGAATCTCATACGGGGAGAGGATAGTGTTGCGGCCTGATCCGCTGCCATCTGAGCGACCTTATGAGAAAGGTTGGTTTATTCGGCTTTTTTTAACGTTTTTATTTAATAGATTATAATTATTTTGCTAACTTATATGATAAATACTCTTTACATCCCAGAACTGCTTGGACGTCGTGATCCGTACTATGACAGAAGGGGCGATCCCTACCCGGACCAGCGGGAGTATGGAAGAGATCGGGAAAGAGAAATGTTCAGAGACAGGCCACCCCTAGATTACGACCGGGATCGACCTGAAAGGGAGCGCTTCTCCAGAGATGAGAGGTTTGATGAGAAGCTTTGCACGCGCCGTCTGTTTGGCTCTTCGTAGTCCGGCGTCTTCCGTCACCAATTTGTATCGGTCCTTTCTCCTGTTTTTAGGCCACCCCCAGGCCCACCTCGAGGTGCTTACAGGGATCGAGAGAGGGATGTCCGCGAGCACTCAAGTCGCTCCAGCAGAGATCGGGAGTCGTATACGCGACCGGGCTACGAGCGATCTTCATACGAGCGAGGTCTCGAGCGCTACGATCACGGGCCTTCAGGTTATGGAAGTGAGTTCAGGAAGATGTGCTTATCTGTAAATGCAGGAGGTAAGCTCAGACCCTGAGACATATGCTGTGTCTTCTCAGATGACAGGAGGAGTTACCCTGATGAACCTGCTCCACCTCCGTCTGCTCCCCAGCGGGTGGAGAAGAAACCCGAGACCAAGAACGTCGACGATATTCTGAAACCACCTGGACGAGCAAATCGTCCTGACAGGGTAAAAATTAAAACATCTACCTGTAATTTATATAGATAAACAATTAGAGTTCTTTTTTAAAAAATATTTAACTGTTTTAAAGCATAAAAGTAATTTGAGGAGTTACTGTAGCTGTACTTTGATTTGTTTGGTTTAATCTCAGATCGTGGTGATAATGCGAGGCTTACCAGGAAGTGGGAAAAGCCATCTGGCTAAACTCATCCGGGTTAGATCTCTCTTTCTCTCTCTCTCACACACACACACACACACACACACACACACGCCTTCGTATTGGGTCACAAGACCATAATGAGTGACGTGTCTTTCAGGATAAAGAGGTGGAGTTTGGAGGAGCTCCGCCCAGAGTCCTTGGCCTCGATGACTATTTCATGACTGAAGTGGAAAAAGAAGAGAAAGACCCTGATACTGGGAAACGTGTTAAGACTAAGGTTAGGACTTAGGACCCCTCAGGAATTAATAAAGTTCTGTGAATTTTGAATCTAACACACTTTTACAGAGGAACAGAAACCTTCATGCTGTAGGCGTTAAAAATTATTTATTTATACTGCAGTTCATTATGCAGTTCACTACCTGTATACACACACACACACACACACACTGTTTGCTGATGATCTGCATAATGTCGTAGGTCCTTGAGTACGAATATGAGCCGGAGATGGAGGACACGTACAGGAACAGCATGCTGAAGACCTTCAGGAAGACGCTGGACGATGGCTTCTTCCCCTTCATCATCCTCGACGCCATCAATGAGAGAGTGAAGTACTTCGATCAGTTCTGGAGTGCAGCCAAGACCAAAGGGTTTGAGGTGAGCAGCCCATCGATGTCTCACTGAGAGCACACAGCCGTCTGTCTCAGGAGCTGTCTCACTGTGTCTCACCTGTCTCCTGTCGCGCAGGTCTATGTGGCCGAAGTGTCTGCTGACCACCAGACCTGTGCCAAGAGGAACATCCACGGGCGCAAGCTGAAGGACATCACAAAGGTCTTTGATTGTTTTTTACATCATGTGTCTGTCTCAGAGGGAGTGGAGGGGGAACTGTGTGAGGACGGGACGAGGGGACGGATGTCTGTTGTGCGAATGTGAAGTGGAGTGGACACGATTAGGACGCAGGTGTTTAGGGATGTGAAGGAGGAGAAGAGGTGGAGTGAGTCAGGGTGACATGGGCTGTTACAAGATTTATAAGTGAACAGTGCGGTGTGTGTGTGTGTTGGCACAGCTGGCGAACATCTGGGAGTCGGCCCCAGTGCACATGGCACGCCTGGACCTCCGCTCGCTCCTGCAGGACGCCGCCATCGAGGAGGTGTGTACAGTACATCTCTCTTTCTCTCTCACACACACACACACAGCTCACCACCACCATCCTGTTGATGAATCTGTGTATGTCTGGCAGGTGGAGATGGAGGACTTCACCCCGTCTGAGACGGACGCCGTGGCTGAGGAGAAGAAGGAGGAAGAGGAGGAGGCGGATCTGGTAGGACTTTAATGTTCCTGCATGTGTTCTGTCTAAACATACTGAGCGTCTCCATCCCCCCCCTTCTCCTTTTTTCTTCACCCCCCCCCTTCTCCTTTTTTCTTCACCCCCCCCACCACACTTCTCCCCCCCCCCCCCCCCCCCCAGGCTCCTTTCTCCTCTCATTTTGGGTTTTTAATGTTTTAAATTTTTAAACTCCTGGATAGTGTGTGAAGTGTTTATAAATGATCTTAATAATTAAAAAGCGTTATAGAATCTGCTTCATAGCTAATTATTTTAGTAATGACATCAATTAAACACTTTATTCTAATTTTTTATTTTTATTTTGATGAAACGATTGTGTGTGTGATGTTTTGGCTTAAATTGTTGACTTATTGCTCATCAGTGCTTTTAAAAACAATGATTAATTACAGACAATAGTTTTAAGAGTGTAATGTAATTAATTAATTGTTGACAGAAAACAGTTAAAACATCACATGAACACATTACACACAAACTTACATTATAAACAATTACGCATGTAGACTTTAAATAGAGATAAAATAATAAATATAATAAATATTTACATTACTAGACTAGACATAAACCCTACAGATCTACAGATTTTTCTAGGAATTTGGATCACATGGGCTTTAATTTTTCCATCTGGATAATAGAGACTGTTTCACAGAGTGAGACGTCTAGACGGTTACAGCGAGTCTTAAGTACGTCTGTAAGTCTGACTCGGGATGAATTCAGTTCAGCTCGTGTACACTAACATCTTTGCCATATGCGTTGAAAAACCAAATAGGAAAAGGCTGACCCATACAGTATTAATGTGTGTGACGGCGCCAAAAAATGTGTGTGACGAGGGACACTCTGAAGGTGTGCACCTGTCCCACTGAGATGAGACAAACTGATCAGACTTACACAGGTTTGATTTGGAGCATTGAAGACGGTGTACGACTTTGAATATAATTAGTGTTAATGGAACGAGTGTGTGTGTTTCATATGTGTACAGAAGTATAAAGAGTTAAGTTTTAAAGTGATAGTAATATCTACCGTATAACTTTTATGACCTAGAGTAAAGCTAGAAAGCACTATAGTACAGTTACTGAAGTCTACAGTGTCTGATTTAACTCCAGAAAAAGTAAACATAAAGTAAAGCTATCATGTGTATAATGAAGTCCCTAATGTCTATGATGATGATTTTTTATTTGTAATGAAGCTGGTTTCATATCTACAATAAAGTAGGGCTGGGCGATTTGGCCTAAAATCAAAATCTTGATTAATTGAACATTTTAACTCGATTACGATTAATGAACGATTATTTTATTTATTTATTTATTTATTTATTTGCCCTCATAGTTCGATGACAAGTTTTGTACAGTAAATATGCTCACATATTATAACTAAGAGATTTTTGCTCTTGTTGCTCAGTTGTCTCAGTGTTTAAGCTCTCCATGCTCGACATGTCGGCGGAATAGCGTAACGGAGCGGGGTCATGTGACTCCACACGCGGTAGTGTTTTTAAAGGGAAAGTAATTGAAATAATTGACCTGGGAAAATTTGATCGATTATAGGTTCTGAATGTCGATTTCGATTACTTTTCGATTAATTGCCCAGCCCTACAATAAGTTCCGTTCAGGGTTAGATCCATTCGGTTTTGTTTGTTTAACGCTTTTAATGATGGACATCGTAACAAATCAGCTTCATGACCGTGTCTGTAATAAGAAGTGATGGTGCTAAGGGAAACCCTCCGTGAGAAACCCTGTGGCAGATGAGAAGGGAACCCATCCTCATCTGGGTAGAAAATATTGTATTCTCATATTTACAAAAATGCTTGATTAAATAAATAGGTTTTTAGCCTGGACTTAAACACTGAGACTGTGTCTGAGTCCCGAACACTATTTGGAAGACTATTCCATAATTTTGGGGCTTTGTAAGAAAAAGCTCTGCCCCCAGTTGTATTTTTCATAATACGCGGTACTGATAAGCAGCCTGCATCCTTTGATCGAAGTAGGCGTGGCGGATCGTAAGACACTAGCAGTTCGCTCAGATACTGCGACGCGAGACTATTTAATGCTTTATATGTCAAGAGTAGTATTTTAAAATCAATGCAAAATTTCACAGGGAGCCAATGCAGTGAAGATAAGATAGGGGTGATGTGCTCGTATCTTCTGGTTCTAGTGAGGACTCTCGCTGCTGCATTCTGGACTAGCTGAAGCTTGTTTATGCACCTAGTTGAACAACCAGACAATAAGGCATTACAATAGTCCAACCTAGAGGTGATAAATGCATGAACTAGTTTTTCTGCATCATTTGGCGACAATATATTTCTTATCCTGGCAATATTTCTGAGATGAAAGAATGCTATCCTGGTAATATTATCTACATGAGCTTCAAATGAAAGGCTGGAATCAATAATCACACCAAGGTCTTTAACTGTTGCACTTGATGGAACAGAAATGCCATCTAAAGTTACAGAGTGATCTAAAATTTTACTCCTAGCTGTATGCGGTCCTATGACTAGAACTTCTGTCTTATCAGGATTCAGCAGAAGGAAGTTAATTAGCATCCAATTTCTTATGTCCTGCACACATTGCTCAACTTTAGGAAACTGTTTTTTCTCATCAGGTTTTGCTGTGTGATATAACTGTGAGTCATAGCAGTGAAAACTAATACCATGCTTACGGATTATGTTGCCCAGAGGAAGCATGTATAGGGGAAAAAAGCAGTGGGCCTAAAACTGAACCCTGCGGAACGCCAAACTCCATTAGACAACATGCAGAATAATCACCATTTAAATCTACATACTGATACCGATGGGTCAGATAGGATCTGAGCCAGGAGAGGGCTGTACCCTTAATTCCTACTACATTTTCTAATCTGTAAAGAAGAATACTATGATCAATAGTGTCAAAAGTGCTGATTCTGTGCTGTGATGAGGTCTAAATCCTGACTGATACAGGTTGTCTATGCCACTCCTATGTAGATATAAACAGAGCTCCTACACTATACTCTTTTCGTTTATGGCCACATGTCATTATTGTGTATAGTTAACTTATTACTGTCTGTGACAAAGTAGTGACTAAATTAGTTTATTTTTCTGCAGTAAAGATAATGTTTATTTTAAAGTCATCTCTAATAAACACCATGGCCTAAGTAAATGTTGTGTATACACTGAGACTGTGTGTGTGTGTGTGTGTTGGGGGGGGGGGGGGGGGGTGTATGTGGTGTGTCTGATAAAAGCGTGTGTAGTAATAAAGCCTAGCATAAAGTTATCCGTGTCAGACGTCTGCAGTAAATCTGATGTTTAGTGTGTAACGGCTTTGATGTACTTGTCACTGTGTGCATTAACTGTGTTTAATAAGTACAGTAAAGCTATTTATGTCTACTGAAAACTTTATATTCCTATAGTAAAGCTCAGAGGGCTGTTTATATATACACACACACACACGTGCGCACACACACACAGTATCTTACAAGCAACCCCGTTATTGTATGTTCTGAAGGGACAACACTGTAGAAATGAAACTCGGACGTACTATAGAGTCGTCAGTGTACAGTGTGTATATCAGTACAGATTTAATGTCCAACAATAACTCAACATACTGACTTTACTGTCCAAATAACTGGCAGTGAAAATAAGTACACCCTCAGTGAACATGTCCAACCTGTGTCCAGAGTGTCAGTGGTGTGTGTGTGTGTGTGTGTGTGTGTGTGAGCTCTGTCGTTATCTATCACGGCTTTAGTCCTCCTGGACCTGGACTTCACCAGAGCTGCACATGTTGTTAATGAGATGCACATGTTGCTCCTCCATAATGACATCATGGAGCTGCTGGATGTCACACACACACACACACACACTCGGCGCTTCACCACCTTCCGCTTTAGGACGTCCCACAGGTGATCAATAGGGTTCAGGTCTGGAGACAAACCCGTCCACTGACACACACATGGACATGATGAATAGGTCATGTGACTCTGCATGGTTAAAGATGAAAAGCTGTTATCACTGAGGGTGTACTTACTTTTGCTGCCAGTTATTATTTTGACACTAATGTCTGTATGTAGAGTTATTTTCAGTAAATCTGTTCTGTTATACAAACTGCACACTGACGAGTCTAAAATATATCAGGTTTCGTTTCTATAGTCTTGTCCTGTGAGAAGATAAACAAACATGTTTACTGATATTAGAGGGGTGTACTTACTTTTGTGAGTGTGTGTATGTTTACAGTTTTTTAAAAAGTTGTTTACAGAGTATTACAGACACATTGCCCATGTCGAGTAATAAAACATGATTTAACATTCTACATACTGTATATATTATGTATTATATATTATATTCCACAATGTACTGGTTCCCAGTCCTGGGGGTGTGTGTGTGTGTGTGTGTGTGTGTGTGTGAGAGAGAATGAGTTTGTGTCCCTTGTAAACCTGGTGAAGTGTACATGTTGTGATTAAATGTGTAACATGGTGTAAGTGTGAGGGACCCTCAGCTGGGTCTCATGTCCCCCCTCAGTGTGTGTGTGTGTGTGTGTGTGTGTGTGTGTGTGTGTGTGTGTGTGTGTGTGTGTGTGTGTGTGTGTGTGTGTGTGTGTGTGTGTGTGTGTGTGTGTGTGTGTGTGTGTGTGTGTGTGTGTGTGTGTGTGTGTGTGTGAGTCTGAGATTTGAACACTCCAGTGCTGACTGCGCTCCAAACTCTGATTATGACATCATCACTACCTGGCATGTTCTGTGACTCCATACAGAGACAGTGTTACACATGATCAGATAACCTTCTGGCTAACTCTTATCTTTTGAAAGCATCATTTTCACACTGTGCTCCTCTTCAGAGAGACGTCATCCCTCGCTCCAGCTCTCTTTCTCTCTCTCTCTCTCTCTTTCTCTCTCTCTCATATGGCTGATCATTAATGGCTGGAGTCTCTTTTTGTAATCTAGGGATACCTTCCCAAAAGCAAATGGGAGATGGACACGTCCGAGGCCAAACTGGGTGCGTATCCTGTTTATACACCACACATCCTTCCTCCTTATATACACACACACACACACACACACACACACACACTGCTCAGGGCTGGTTGATGCTGCAAAACCTTAATACATAAAAAAAAACAAACACATTTTAATACCTGTGTTAACACACGTTGTTAGTTTATTGTAAATGATGAGGTGAAGTGTTGATGTTTGTGTGTAAATGTCTCCATCACCCACCCGGTGTCTCACTCAGTATCTTTACATGGTGGTCTGTTAGTCTGACTAAAGCCATAGTCCTAAATCTAATGTACTGACTCAAATCCGTACTAAACCGAGCGTCTCAGAGTCAGACTCTAACTCGGGTAATGGAGTCGAGCTGCTCCCACATTTCGCGTCTGAATCGGCCGAGGCGCTCCACGTGCGCTCCACGGTTCCGCCCCGGGCTTCGACCCGACGGGTTACAGTAGAGAAACTGGCTACCAGAACTGTGATGTCGTCCGCCTTCAGATAAACGGCGTAACCATGAGGGGGGCGCGTGTGTCTCGTCTGTACACACAGTGTGAGACACGGTGTGCCGCGGAGTCTCTGTGTTCAGGGGTAGCTCAGTGGTTAAGGCATTGGATTAGGGTTCAGAAGATCCCAGGTTCAAACCCCACAACCACCAAGTTGCCACTGTTGGGCCCTTGAGCGCGGCCCTTAACCCTCAACTGCTCAGATGTGTAATGAGATAAAAATGTAAGTCGCTCTGGATAAGAGAGTCTGCCAAATGCCTAAATGTAAATGTTCACCGCTCCATATGGACCAGTGTAGTGTTGTGGTGTTTGATGTAATAAAGACAATACCAAGCTGAAACAGGGCATAGCGCCACCTACTGTAGGGGAGTCAGACATATGTGTGTGTGTGTGTGTGTGTGTGTGTGTGTGTGTGTGTGTGTACTGGGGCAGTTAAATATCTGTGTTAAACTATAACCTGCTCTGCACTCCACTGTGTGTGTAAACATACTGAGTGTGACCGTGCATGTTATTATCATTATTACATGTTATAATATTATTCTCACCATCTTATAATAATTAAGTGATTACACAAGTAGCAGTTGCCATGACGATGACCTGTGTGACCTTTGACTTCGTACAGATAAGCTGGACGGTTTAGCTGGAGGAGGAAAGAGGAAGCGAGACATCTCGGCTATGGAGGACTTTTTACAGCTTCCGGACGATTACGCCAGCCGCATGTCCCAGCCGGGCAAGAAGAGGGTGAATATCCCACGAAAACGCCCACTTCACCCCTCACACTCTCTGTGTCTCTCTCTGTCTCCCTCTGTGTCTCCCTCTGTCTCCCTCTATGTCTCTCCCTCTGTGTTTCTACATCTCGCTACCTCTGTGTGCGTCTCTCTCTTTCTGTTTGTCTTTTTATCTCTCTATGTCTGTGTCCCTCTCTCTGTCTCTTTATCTGTCTTACCCTCTCTGTCTCCCTCTCTCAGTCTCTCACAGTCTCTCAGACAGTCTTTCTCTCCCTCTCCCTCTCTCTCTTTCTCTCTGTGTCTATCTCTTTCTCTTTCTGTCTCTCTTTCTGTCTCTCTGTCTATCTCTTTCTGTGTGTGTGTCTCTCTCTCTGTCTGTGTGTGTGTCTCTCTCTCTCTCTCTCTCTCTCTCCCTCTGAATTCAGTTCAGTTCAGAAGAGCTTTATTGGCATGAATGTTAACAGAAGTATTATTTTCCCCCTAAAATCATTAGAAAACATTAATTACATTAATCTGAATTTATAAACCTTTACAGTATAAACATTATAAACATATTAGTTTCTCTCTGTCTCTCTCTTTTCCTCTCTCTGTCTTTCTGTCTGTCTCCCTCTCTCTCTGTCTCTCCCTATATGTCTCTTTCCCTATGTGTCTCTCTCTCTCTGTCTCTCTCCCTATGTCTCTCTCTCTCTCCCCATGTGTCTTTCCCCTATGTGTCTCTCTCTGTCTCTCTCTGTCTCTCCCTATATGTCTCTAACTCTTTCTCTCTCTCCCCCCCATGTGTCTTTCTCTGTGACTACCTCTCTCTGTCTCTCTTTCCCTCTTTTTGTCTTTCTCTCCATCTCTATCTGTCTCTCTCTCTCCCTCCTCCCTTTCTCTGTCACAGCTCTGTTATACAGCGGTCATCAGTGACGCGTGGTCTGATAAGTGTGTGTGTGTGTGTGTGTGTGTGTGTGTGTGTGTGTGTGGTAGGTGCGCTGGGCTGATCTGGAGGAGCAGAAGGACGCTGATCGTAAGCGAGCGATCGGGTTTGTAGTGGGACAGACGGACTGGGAGAAGATCACGGACGAGAGCGGACAGTTAGCTCAGCGTGCGCTCAATCGCACTAAATATTTTTAGAGCTGTTTATACTGGGCCTCTGTACACACTGCACACGGTGAGTGGACACACGGCACGTCTCCAATCACACGGGCATGGGGGGGGGCGGGCATCAGACACAGAGCCAGACACACTAAGGTCAATGGAGTGAGATAGGTGTTTTAACACACACACACACACACACACACACACACACAGTGCATCAGTGGGTAAATGTACAGCTACGGTAAAGACGGGTGTGTGAGGGGTGGTATTTGGGGCGTGCGCAGATAATGGGCGGGGTGAGACAGGAGTGTGGGCGGATGTCATGTGAGTGTGGGCGGAGTTTACAGGAGTTCTCGGTGTTATTGGGATAAAGGTGTTAAAAGTGTTCATTTGTGTGTTTCAGGTTTTTTCTCGGCGGTCATCATGATGGGAGGAGCTCCATGCTGTGATTAATTGTGCTGATTAGGCCACGCCCCTCTGACTCCTCCCCCTGCAGTATCTTAAATGTTTTCTTACCCTGAATGTTTCTTTTTTAGTTTTTATGCGTTACTCAGGTGATGACCTGCAGTTATTGATGTTTATTTGATGCGAAGTGTTAATGTTCTTTTGTTTTTTAATTGATATTCTCCATGTGTTTCTCACACACACACCCTAATAAACAGCACAGTAAACAGTGTGACACACACTAGGCTCTGAGCTCGTTATTTCACGCCCCCTTGCAGCGTCCTGTGATGAGGAGGAGCTACAGGTAAGATCAGAACACATTAATAACATCTACCTGGAGTTACAACATCCCGGTGATCAGTGTGTGCGAAATCCCCAAAGTGTGTGTGATTCAAACTAATCAGACCCAGTAAAGAGTGAGCGAGAGACGGAGGTGTGAAGCTGAGTTTAACCAGCAGATGGCAGAGTAACTCAGTGATCACACACAGGTCCTAAGGCTGCTTTCACACTACAGACTCAGGCAGGGTCCGAGTACGCTCAACCCCAAACTCCGGTACTGTTGTGTAATGTGACCGCTCCGTACTGTACCCGGGCCCGGATCAGCACACTCCACTTAAAGGGGATCCTGTGTACGGGACGGGGTACTCGGATACGGCTCGGACCAGATATAAGCTTACCGTACCTGAACACGGGCGTTAAAACACCACGCACCGATCTCGTCTTCTGAACCGCACGGCCAGAACCAGGAGGAAGGCAGGCGAGAGGGTCGGTCCTGATATTCTCTCCAAAAATCTCAGCAACATTAGGTATCGCGCGGAATATACTACTCTTCTTCTGCTGTGTTTATTGACGACTCGCAAACCAACTAGATTCATTTTGCCCCTGCTGCATTGACGAGTGTAAATACACGAGTGTACTCGGGTACGGGACAGTAATACTAATGCAGCCGTTCTTAGTGTGAAAGCAGCGTTAAAATAATTGGGTAAACATGCTTGTACTTATGTAAAAATGTCTTTTTCAGGGTGCCGAGTGTTCTTTTGTTTATGTCTTTGCGTACACCCGTGAGAAAACATTGTGAAAACAGAAAGAAAAAGCAGTAATGGAGATGAACGAGTGTCTGACATGAGGAGCGTTCCTTAGTGTTGGTTTATCTTGTACAGACCTGGCAACCTTTACACACGTAGCATCATGTTAAACAGAGCTCCTGTGCTACGTTCTCCCTCTGTTACACACAGATGATTAAATCAGCAGAGGTCTGTTATGTGATGTCATATCTGTGTTTTTTATTTGGGTAATGTTACACATATGTATAGACATGCAGGAAGTAAACACACCCCCAGAGTTTGATGTAAAATGTCTCCACCAGGATGTGTTGGACGTGTCGGTGAGTAAGGTTTAGTTATTAATACATGATTAACACTCTGTTGACTTTCTTTTAGCGGCCTTAAGAGTGACAACCGTTCTGTGAAGAACAGTGTGAAGACGGGTTTCAGAAGACCCGGAGGTCGAGCAGCTCATAACTCCGCCCATGTTTTAGCCTTGTTTTTTTTTCAAACTGAACTATAATTGCGTTAACAGCAGATCCAGGATTTCAGGATTCCCAGCTGTGCGTGTTTGGGACGGTCCATGGAAGGCACAGGTAATAATGGGTCTGTTCCACTCTGGGGAAAAAAAAGGAAAACGTAATCCTAATAATATATTTTATCATAAGGATATGGGGTGTATTTACTTCTTGCATATCTGTGTTATGTACATAACTTTATTATACTTGGGCGAATTTAAGACTGAGCTTTTTTTAGGGGGTTTGACAAAAGTGTGGCGTTAGCCATTAAGGAATTACAGTCATTCTCATACACATCCATTATGGTGGCTCATAAATAATGGGACAAATGGCTGCCAGGCCAGGTGTGTACTGTTTCCTCGTTACGCCATGGCTAATCAAGCAGTTAAAAGTCCTAGGGCTGATAAAAGAGGAATGAAAAGCTTTGTAGTGGACTCGGAAATCACGGAGGCACAGGTGCAGTAAAAACACTGGATGAGCATTTATTGATGTGCAGCAAATTATAAGAAAACCACACACAGGTGCTGGAGGTGTGTACGGCCGTAGCGGGAGGTGAGCAGGCTGGGGAAGCAGAGGCGCAGGTGCGTAGGCTGCTCGTCGGCAGGGAGTGCACGCAGGGGGATCGTAGGGATCGGAGTATGTTATGATTCACCCTAGCTGATGCCGGTGAGCCATGGCACCCCGCCCCTTTCTGGAGCGTTTTAGTGCTATCCATGGTCCTGGTTGAGCCCTGTTTGTCTTTCTTTGGTGACGAGAGAGGAGATGATCTCCTACAGGACGACACTGGCTATGCGCTCGTCACCACAGGCAGTAAGTGTTTTTACTTACTGAAGACGACTGGAAGGCAGAAGGACTCAAAAACAAGCGTTAGCTAAAGTAAAGGCCTGGCAAAGCATCTCGAGGAAGGAAACTCAGCATCTGGTCATGAGAATGGGCTCCAGACTTCAGGCAGTCACTGACTGCAAAGGATTTTCATCCAAGTATTAAATGCAATCCTTATGTCCCATTATTTACGAACACGCCGATAGTGTGTTTATGAAAATGGCTGTAATTTCTTAATGGTAATGCAACACTTTTGTAAAATCACTTGAATTAAAGCTGAAAGTCTTAACTTCACTCACATCTTGAGTGCTTCGTTTGAGATCCAGTCTGGTGGTGTACAAATGTCAACAACAACAAAACCCCTATTTTTGTTTCAAAATGTATGGACCTGACTATAATTGTCTCTGACTCAGTGGTGTCCAGCTATGTCTTCATGATAGGTTCACTGTTGGAGAAGCAGTTGAAGCACCTCTGAAGTCTGCTGTTTAGGGTTAGACACAGAGGTCATGAGATCACCTGCTGCATCAATTCATCTTTGTTGATCAGGTGTAAAACAAATGGATGAGAGAGACTGATGTTGGACATAAAGTGATGGTTTGAGCATCTTATCTAAAATGGACGTGTGAGAAGAACTGGACCACAAAGCCATAACGTTCTCATTTACATCATGTGGACGGCTGGTTCCAGTCTGTGGAGGCTTCACCTCTCAAATTACAGGACTTTAAGGATCTTTTGCTAATGTCAGATATCACAACACACCTTCAGAGGTGGAGTGGACTCCACTGCTACAGAGGACAGAGCTGTTTATTATTCTGTATATTAGGAGGGCAAAGTTAATGTTGTAGCTGGTGTGTGTGTGTGAGAGAGAGAGAGAGAGAGAGAGAGAGAAAGGGTTGTGAAGATGTAGTTATTATTGTATGATGTGATGAGTCTGTAAGTAGGTCTGAGTGTTCATAACTATTGTTTTTGTGTGTGTCTGAGATCTGCAGAGTATGTAATAACGTATGTCCACCACAGGGGTCGCCAAAACACCTGCTGCTGTACATAATAGAGATAAATCACACTCGGCCAGTCACGAGGGGTTTTATTGCATCTCCTCTATCTCTCGATCTTGTGTTCATTAAAGTTAAATATAATTTTTCCAGGACCTGAGAGTACACGACGGTACAGAGTACATGACGGTACGGAGTACATGACGGTACCAGTACACGACGGTACAGAGTACATGACGGTACCAGTACACGACGGTACAGAGAGTATATGACGGTACCAGTACACGACAGTACTGAGAGTACACGGCGGTAAAGAGAATATATGACGGTACCAGTACACGACAGTACAGAGAGTACATGACGGTGTCGAACACGGCGGTACAGAGGGTACATGACGGTGTCGAACACGGCAGTTCAGAGAGTACATGACGGTGTCGAACACGGCGGTACAGAGAGTACATGACGGTGTCAGTACACGGCGGTACAGAGAGTACTTGACGGTAAAGAGAGTATATGACGGTACCAGTACACGACAGTACTGAGAGAACACGGCGGTACAGAGAGTACATGACGGTGTCGAACACGGCGGTACAGAGAGTACATGAGGGTACCAGTACACGGCGGTACAGAAAGTACACGACGGTAGGGAGAGTACATGAGGGTAGGAAGAGTACATGAGGGTACCAGTACACGGCGGTACAGACAGTACACGGCAGTAGAGGGTACATGAGGGTACCAGTACACGGCGGTAGAGAGTACATGACAGTACAGAGAGTAAACGACGGTGTCAGTACACGGCGGTACATAGAGTACATGAGGGTACCAGTACACAGCGGTACAGAGAGTACACGACAGCGGTGGATCGGTAGAATGGGTCGTTTTCCATGCGGAGAGGTTTTGGCTGTCTCAGTTGAGCGTGACCTCAGTTTCAGCACCAGCTCTGAGCAGGGGAAGAGTGACATCACCATGTCACTCTCCTCCTTTAGAAGTTCTGAGGAAGGACGCTGTACTTCAGCTCCTCCTCCACAGGAACACTGAAGAGCTGATGGAGCCAAACATCAGGAATGGTGGAAGCAACCTTCTACAAGTGTCTATATTCGTTATTTAGCGCCTCATGGAGTGTTTTAACACATCTTAACACCTTCTCAAGGGTTAGAATGATGAGGTGAGAGGAACATGATGGAACACCCTCATGTGTCCACACACTCCACCTTCTGTAGTAATCAGTATGTGAGGTTGTGTGTTAACGCTCAGCACTGTGTGATTTTACTCCACAGGTGTGTGTTAAGTCTTTGTCACATATAAATTACTGCATAGTAAAATTCTTTCTTCACATATCGCAGTGTAACTGGGGTCAGAGTGCAGGGTGAGCCCTGATACAGCGCTCCTGGAGCAGAGAGGGTTAGGGGCCTCGCTCAACAGCGGAAACTTGGTGGAGATGGGGCTCGAAACGAAAACCTCCCGATCAGTAACTCAGTGCCAAGGGATCTGGACCTCCTTCATCAACAGCTTTATCTGATACCGGAGACGGGGGACCCCTACACCTCAGGGTACTACAAAAGGGTACTTTGTGGAAAAATGGAAAACTCTGAGACTTTTGAATGGAGTGAGATAAATTACAACTCTGTATTTCAGCTCCAACATCTCCTTTATCTCCTGATCTCACACACCAGTGTGTGTGTAGTGTACCGCAACACAGAGGGGTGTGTGTGTGTGTGTGTGTGTGTGATTTTTGCATTAGCCTAATTATAATGTAGACATTAGTGTGTTTAGCAGTGGGCACAGCCCCTCCACTCTGCTCAATACACACACCAAGCCTCAGCAGATGAGTCGCCATGGCAACAGAGATCCTCTAAAGGAGGGGCCTGCACACAATGCTAACTGAACTTCACTCTATAATTCTTAACACACGTAATAAACATTAACAGGGTGTGGTTAAAGGGGAGTGGCTTGTGTGTGTGTGTGTGTGTGTGTGTGTGTTTTCTATTGCAGTCACCATGTTGCCTCAGTGTGTGTCGCAGAGAGAGACTCTCTGATTGGTTCCTGTTTTTTTTTTTCTTTCTCCTGTTTCTCACTGTCTGTTTTCATAAGTATTGGCACCCCATAGAGTCTCCCATGCTCCTCAGTTTTATGTCCTCACACTGCTGCATGTTTGCAGTTTCCCCTGCCTGTTGTGGGCGTGGCCAGAGTTTACCACTACAGGCTCATGTGACCACTGCTGATGAAAGCACACCTGATCGCAGGTCAGTATAAGGGGGCGGAGCCTGAAGTGTCATTTTTTTAAACAGGTAAAAGGCAACCGTCCAGAAATATCACATTACTACTTCCTGTGTTCACCTGGGTCGGCAGGGGCGGAGCTGAGGGGTGGGGCATTAGGATGATGTCATTCAGCAGTTAGAATAAAATATACTGTGTTTAATTACACAGGCTAACAGGAGTGTTGAGCTAAGACAACATGAGCCATGAACTGTCAACTGTTAATTTCCAGAAAGGTTTTTAACATGTGTCTGTGTGTGTGTGTAAATAAACACAGGTAAGTCTTATTATGATATTTATTAATAAAGAGAATATTAGAGTCATGAGTGTTAAATTATATTTAGCATTGTGTAACTGTACAAGTGTTTATGTTTACTGTATCAGTTATTTATACACAAATTTACAAATAAAAACACTTTGTTAGTACTCGTCTTCATTATTATTATTATTATTAATAATGTACAGAGTAAACAGAATGACCTCATCTCCTTCCATTCCTGTCATTAACTCACTCACACACACACACACACACACACACACACACACTCACTCATTTACATGAACAGAGTTTATAACGGCATAAACAATTGTTAATAGTTAATATAAACATTAAATACTTGAAAGGATGAAGTTACAATTTAAAGTAACATAGTCACTGGCCACTTCTGGAAGTTCAGTATAACAGGAGATGTGGAGAAGTTTATATGGAGGTGTGTGTGTGTGTGAGAAAATCCCAGTAGATCAGGGGGCTGTTCCATAAACCAAGATTAGAGTATAAGCCAGGCTTATTTCGGTTAGCCAGGCTTATTTTTGGTAGATTCGGTTTCATAAATCAAACTTAAAAAAGTTCAAACTCAGTTACCCCGGCAACTTATGCTGGCAAATTAACCTGGTCCGGGGCAGGCTAACTGTCAGGCTAAGTCTGAGTTCAGGCTTAACGAACACACCATTTATACTCACCTGGCTGGTAATTTATTTTACTTAATTTTTTTAAAAATAAATAAATAAATAAGGAAATGTACTTTACTAATAAATGTAAGAAATTATAAGGTATAAATACACTAAGAAATGTTCAAAACCTCTGTGTTTAATTGGTGAGTTTGGTAATTAATTAATTAAAAGTATATAAA
This sequence comes from Clarias gariepinus, assembly GCF_024256425.1. Classification (NCBI taxonomy): domain Eukaryota; kingdom Metazoa; phylum Chordata; class Actinopteri; order Siluriformes; family Clariidae; genus Clarias; species Clarias gariepinus. Next base: position 24,157,598 of record NC_071126.1, read on the forward strand.
TAGGGAGCTGAACTCGTTTCCAAACTTAACCATGGCGTGTCCTTTCATAGATGAGGTGGTGGATGAGGGAGCTATAGTCTTGCGGAGGGCATTTCAAAGAGAGAGAACTTTCAGAGACAGGTCAGACCCATTGGCTTTTAATGACAGCTACCTGTATGAGCGATATGGGTTCTCAAGAGATGGGATTGCATATATTTGTAGATTACTAAGCCCACACATTGCAAATAAAACACGCCGCAACAGAGCGCTCACAGTCCCACAGACGGTGTGCATTGCACTTCGCTTTTTTGCCAGTGGAACATTTTTGTACACAGTTGGAGATGCAGAGAATATCAGCAAAGCATCAGTTTGCCGCTCTGTACGAACTGTGTACCTTTCTTTAAAAAGACTACTCAATGTGTTCATCACATTCCCTGGCCACAAAGCTATTCGTACCATTAAACATGCCTTTTGTGGAATAGCTGGTAAGTTCAAATAACTCTATAAAACATGGAAATATTTCTTGACTGTTGATTTTACATGGGACATATTTAAAACAAACAAATAATTTTCCTAGGTTTCCCAAATGTTATCGGTGCATTGGACTGCACCCATGTGCGTATTAAGTGTCCGTCTGGTCCACATGAAGCGGACTTTGTGAATAGGAAATCAGTACACAGCATCAATGTACAGGTACGGTCCCACTGAGATGATATTGAAGGCTATGCTCTAGCACTGAGTGTTCTGTACTAAGCTGGGCACCAGTGTTTAGTTCATTGCAATTAAAATGTAGTGACCTACAGGTTTAATTTATTTTAGATGATTAGTGATGCAGATTGCATCATCACAAATGTAGAGGCCAAATGGCCAGGCTCTGTGCATGACTCCAGAATCTTTAGAGCCTCATCTCTCTACCAACAACTAGCAAGAGGTATGCTAATAATCACTTCAATCACAAAAAGTCTTAAAAAAAAACAAACACATTATATATCTATATATATTCATTCTGTCTATGCAGGAGAATTCTCAGGAGTTTTGCTGGGAGACAAGGGATACTCATGCCTGCCTTACCTCTTGACTCCCTATCAGGAGCCCCAGACAGAGGCACAGCACCGCTACAACATTGCCCATGCACGCACAAGAGGTCGTATAGAGATGGCATTTGGGCTGATAAAGTCAAGGTTCCAGTGCCTGAAGCACCTCAGAGTGACTCCACCTAGGGCATGTGACATTGTAGTTGCTTGTGTAGTGCTCCATAACATTGCTTGTCTGAGGAGAGAGAGGCAACCAAGGATTGTTGAAGAGGAAGACTGGGGCAATGAAGCCGTATTGGAAGAAAACGAAACAGGCAGATTTATACGAGACACATATGCAAATAATTATTTTGCTTTAAGGCTTTAAAATTTTCCACTGGCCCCTCAACTTTCTCCTTAGTTGAACAAACACACAGAAGTCAAAGTATTTAATGTGATTTGTCTTTATTCAGAGTGAATCTGCCTGTTAGGGGTGAAAACACAAATAAATGTTGTGGAAAGTGATCAAAAAGGTAATGTTTTTTTTTTCTTTTCCTTTTTTAAAAATGGTAGTTCTACTTGCATTTTTCTGTAGCTGTTGAATTTCCAGCTCCAACTTCCTCATCTTCAGTTTTTTTATACTGGATGTCGATATCAGTCGCTTCCATTTGTTTAAGGAGGTAGCGTTTATACACTCCTTTTATGTTTTCTGGGTTCTGTAGCAACATAGATTTAAAGTTATTTTATTGAATACTCTTGGCACATTGTTTTAATTTCTTAATACTCACTTTTTCACATGTGGTCCCAGACTGAGAGGGCTCTAGAACAGAGTCAGCATCCTGAAAACACATTATGATCATTTTATCACACAAGTACACTTTTTAATATTCAATACAGTATCGCATGGAACCTGTGACTACCTCAGGCCTCCTTGAACATACAGACACAGTCTCCTCATCTTCCTCAACTGACGGGCCTTCTCCCTGTGACCACTGATTAAACTCAGTTAAACTCATTAGCTTACATGACTGATTTAAAAGGTCTCATACTCACAGGCAACATGATGTCTGGTGGATCCATAAAGCATACAGAATCTTTTGTCACTATGAAACCAAACATGATAGAAAAAATATTTTTTTTACCAAAATGCACCATTACAGTAGCACAAGTACCTCTACGTGACATTACTGCTATGATGTACTTAGGCTTACAATGCCTAAGGAAGGAGGAAATCAGTTAGTCAGGAAGGAATAGTGATAATTAAACACACACACACCTTTTATATACTCACTCCTTATACTAGGTGATATAATTTTAGATGATGTCCCCCCCTCTATTCCCTCAAGGACGGGCCTCCCTTTATTAATTTCCAAAGCCAGCTCCTCTGCAGGAGTGAAGCTGGCTGGTGGTGGCCCTCCCCCAGTGCCAGCAACCTCAGTCTTCTTTTTGGTCGCTGCAATTAAAAAAAAACCTGAATAGTTGTAACTTTAAGCTGGCATTGATTACATATGTACATACCATTAGATTTACTTACCATTCTGAACTATATTTTTATATTTTATTTTCACCTGCTGCCAGGTTCTTTTTCCTTCACTTAAGTTGCTGCTGCGTGAAAGCAATTAACGTTACTGTTATTCACACACAAACTTTGCAATGTATTGTGACACACATTCAACGTTGATAAAGTATTTTAAATAGTTTACACCGCTACTTACGCATTGAGACGATCAGCAATTTCCTGCCAACCTTTCTCTCTTGCTTTATTTATTGCCGCTGTATTGCCTTTTTTGGTGATGACATCTTTAAATTCTTCATATGTTTCCAATAGCAAACGCTGTTCCGTTGCCGTGAACATCGCTGCTCTATCTTTTCCTTTTGTTGCCATGGTAGCCCACAGTAAATCGATTGACCCATGCTCGACTTTTCAGGACTTTTAAACAATGGCGTGCACGCGCAATTATCTAGACTATTTAAACCTGACTCAAATTAGTAAGATCACATGATCCTCAATTTACTGTTATGGAACCAATTTAAGCGCGGATGTTTAGCTCGGCTCATTCAAGTCAGGTTTTGGACTTTAATCCCCGCTTTTCTAAGCGGCTTTTATGAAACAGCCCCCAGGAGTTTGAAAAACACTTAGACTAGCCCGTCCGAAACCCACAACCACGCCAGCCTTAGACTACAGGTCCTGTTCCCCAGATGTTCCTCGCCACAGGTCCTGTTCCCCAGATGTTCCTCGCCACAGGTCCTGTTCCCCAGATGTTCCTCACCACAGGTCCTGTTCCCCAGATGTTCCTTACTACAATACAGTGAGCTGCTGCACCTGATTGTCACACTAGATATCTGTATTTGAACAGGTGTTCCTAATGAAGTGGCCGGTGAGTGTTTGATTGGGTAGAGCTCTGACTCTGTCTCTGCACCATCAGCTCAGTACTGCATCAGTGTGCGGGTGTTCCTAATAAACTGGCCGGTGAGCGGCGGATGGAGCAGCGCCCTCTGTAGGTAGTGTGACGTCACTGCAGGAGACATTTAAGGTGGAACGGAAAGCGGAGAGGATTGTGTGTGTGTGTGTGTGCGCGCGCGCGCGCCCTTTACTGCAGGGTGGGACAGCAACACACACACACTGCACCGCGGCTGAACACAGACCTAACACACACACACATCAGTGCAGTGGTGTGTGTGTGTGTGTGTGAGAGAGAGACTGCGCGAGGATTGTAGGTAGGTCTCCATTATTAATAATCTCCATCATTTTATCATAGGTGTGTGTGTGTGTGTGTGTGTGTGTGTGTGTGTGTGACACTGGAGCATCCTCATGTCCGTCTGGTGCTGATGCTGCGGGATGCGGAGAACATCAAAGGGCTAAAACCGGAAGTGACAGCGCGCGCAGTAACGGACTAAACCTTTAATTGTGTGTGTGTGTGTGTGTGTGTGTATTATTCATTTAATCCGAGCATCCAAAGGCGTTCAAAATCGTTACCACTGCTGGTGTGTGTGTGTGTGTGTGTGTGTGTGTGTGTGTGTGTGAAACATGGTTATAAAGAGAGAATATGTTTTCTAATCTAAATAATGTGTATAATGAATGTATGATTAGAGATGACGTCATCACTGTGGTAATATGTGCTGTGAGGGGTAATACAGCTAGAGATTCAAGAGTGAGGCCTGGAACTGCTCTCTCTCTCTCTCTCTCTCTCTCTCTCTCACTCACACACACACACACACACACAGTAGATCGTTCATAAGCACCTGTGCTGGTGTGGAGAAGCTCTGAGAGGAAGGTGTTTATGGGATGGATGGTGGTGATGATTCCAGCAGCCGATCGTACACACACACACACACACACACACACGCACACCAGCCTGTTAAGGTACTGAGTTACAGATCAGAAGGTCAGCGGTTCGAGACCCAGCCCCACCAGGTTGTCGTTGTCGGGCCTTGCCCCAGTGTTCTCTCCACTGGGCTACCCCTAACCCCTCTGTGATCAGAAAGCTTACTTCTAACTGCATATGGTCCTGGTACCAGTAGAGTTAAGCAGAAAGATGTTAATTAGCATCCAGTCTCTTATGTCCTTCACTCAACCCAATTAAATAAGAGTAAAGTATTCTAGGTTCTGATGTGATGTGGTTAGTTTATCATCTCTATCACTTTATTTGTCTGGTTTCAAAGCCTGAATTTTTTGCCCAATATTTATGATTTTGTTAAAAAAAGCTCATAAAGTCCTCATTACTGTATGTTTTTTTTTGTTATTTTCTATAAGAGTGGAGAGATATGTTGATCTAGCTACACTAAGAGCTTTTCTATAGTTCAGGATGCTCTCCTTCCATGCTATTTGAAATACTAGTAATTTAGTTTGACGCCATTTACGTTCTAATTTCCGAGCGGTCTGTTTTAAAGTGCGCGTGTGATCGTTATACCAGGGAGCAAGTTTCTTATCTCTAATAATTTTTCTTTTGACTGGAGCTACATTATCTAAGGTATAGCGAAATGTCGACTCTAAATATTCAGTCGCCTGATCGAGTTCTGTGGGGTCAGACGGTGATCTAATCAAAGTTGATAACTCTGGGAGATTACTGATAAAACTCAGTTTGGTAGTTGATGTGAATGTACGTTTCATACGGTAGCACGGCGCTGTGCGTACATTATTACTGTGATACACTTGAATTGAGACAAGATAGTGATCTGAGACTGTGGAAATATTACTATATTTTCTATATTTAATCCAATGCAATTAATAAATCCAGAGTGAGCCCTGCCTTATAAGTGAGTCCTGGGTCCTTTGCTCAACTAGCACATTGATCAACTTTATTAAGCTGGTTTTGTTGAGACATATAACTGGTTGTCATCAGCATAACAGTAAACACAGATACCATGCTTATGAATCATGTTTCCCAGAGGAAGCATTTAAAGAGAAAACAGCAGTGGGCCTAAAACTGAACCCTGTGGAACACCAAACTCCACTAGAGAACATGCAGAATAATCACCATTTAAGTCTACATACTGATAACGATGGGTCAGATAGGATCTGAGCCAGGAGAGGGCTGTACCCTTAATTCCTACTACATTTTCTAATCTGTGAAGAAGAATACTATGATCAATGGTGTCAAAAGCTGCACTGAGATCGAGTAATACAAGCATAGTTACACAACCCTGATCAGAGGCCAATAGAATGTCATTTACTACTTTAACGAGTGCTGTCTCTGTACTGTGATGAGGCCTAAATCCTGACTGATACAGTTCATAAATGTTATTTCTCTGCTAATTTTAGGGTCATAAATTTTAGGGTCTATTAAACACAATCAACATGATTGTGTTTAATAGAGGTTTCATAAGGCTTTTGATGGAGTCTGTGTAAGGAGCCGTGACTCTGTAGGACCCACCTGACCTCACGTCTGTATCTCCAATGTGGATACTGAGAGACTGACGGTGCGTTGTTTCTGATAGAGCCTCAATCTTTAGTCTCCTCCTGTTTCCCAGAATGCTCAGTGACTGGTGGGAAGAGTAAAGATGAGTGTGACATCATGGTTTTTGGTGAGCAGCTCCGGCACTCGGCACCGGTTGCCACGGGAGATGATCTTCGTTGGACGTGAGGACTGTGAACTCATGCTCCAGGTAAGACGTCATAAAATACACACACACACACACACACACACACACACACACACACACACACAAGCGTGTCACTAAACCCCATTACGTACATTCATTTCTCAGAGACTGTCCTGTGGATCAGCTATAATGATGTCATGCATTTGTCACCTTCATGATGTGCGAAGCTTCTTTCACTAATACTGATTACCAATAACGCACTACTAACATATTAATAACAGTAAGGTGTCCACTTGTCTGTCTCTATGTCACACTTTCTCTACCTATTTCTCTGTTTGTCTTTTTGCTCGTCTCTCTACCTGTCACTCTGTCTGTTTTCTTCTACCTGTCTCTCTCTGCCTGTCTCTCTGTCTGTCTCTATGTTGTTCCCCTTTTCTCACACTCTCAGTCACGCAGTGTGGATAAACAGCATGCTGTGGTTAACTACAACGCTGCTACAGATGAGCACTTGGTGAAAGACCTTGGCAGTTTAAACGGGGTAAAGTCACTCTCTCCATCTTACTTACTCTCCATCTCTTCTTTTTATTTCTTTAAAACATCAGTAATAAATAATAATAAATGTTTTCTGTAATTAACATAATGTGGCCAAATGTATATGGACACCTGCCTGGTATGGTATGATCTTGGTGGCCCTTAAATTTAAAACCTTTGTGCATTAATTTGAAGTGAGTATGGCCACCTCTCCTCTGGTCTTATTCAGTCCTTAAAGCATTAGCGAAGTTGCAGAGGCCTGGGGTGCAGTTGGTGTTCAGTGGGGTTGTGCAGTGACACTAGTCATGCTGGAGCAGGAGAGGGCCTTCTCCGAACTGGTGCCATGTACATTTGTGTAAAAAAACATTATATTTGAAAACAGTACAGTTAATCTCGACTATAAATAAGAGGAATGGCAGCACAATGACTTCGTGGTTAGCACTGTCATCTTGCAACTGCAGGTCCTGGGTTTGATTCCCGAGTCTGTGTGCATAGAGTTTGCATGTTTCCCTCCTGCTTGGTGGGTTTTCTCCGGGTTCTCCGGTTTCCTCCCACAGTCCAAAAACATGCAGGTTGGACTAAATGGCGTTTCCAGTGTGTGAGTAAGTGTGTGAGTGTTGACTGGAGGTCCTACCACACTCTTACGAAATGGGAAAAAATACAATGGTCACTATTGGCCTCCACAGTCCCTAGTTGGGCTACTGAGGTTTCTAGATGGATGGGCCTAGGGGTCACAGCTGGAGCTGATGTTCATCTCATACCCAGCAATAACTTGATCATTAAACTATTAGGGTTGACCAATGTATTATAACCTGTAGTAGCAACAACAACAACAACAATAATAATAATAATAATAATAATACTGATAACAAATCCATTCCTGACTGATACAGTTCATGTATGCCATTTCTATGTAGATATGAGCATAGCTGCTCCGCTACTATCTTTTCCAGGATCTTAGAGATAAAGGGGAGGTTTGATATTGGCCTTTAACTGGACAGCTGACAGGGGTCGAGGTCAGGTTTCTTAATTATTGGTTTGATAACTGCTAATTTAAAAGATTTTGGAACATAACCAATGCTGAGTGAAGAATTAATTATTCTCAACAGGGGTTCTATTATTGCTGGTACTATCTGTTTAAGAAAATGTGTCGGTACAGGATCTAATATACAGGTTGATGAATTTGCAGAAGAGATGAGTGAAATTAGTTCATTCTCTTCAAGGGGAGTAAAGTATTCTAGGTTCTGATCTGACATGGCTAGATTAACATCTGCATCAATTACATTGTTCGGTTTCAAAACCTCAATTTTATGCCTAATATTTACAAAAGATTTCTGCAGTGGTTTTATTTCTAGTTAACATCATTACAGTATTAAATAAGAATCTAAGGGAAAAAAATGAAGGTTTAAAATCATCACAAATGTAATCAGAATAAATGATTATTCACAGACACTCAGGGCTATGTTTGTTAATAGTGGATCTGTGGAATAAAAGGACGTGTGTGGTTGGACTGATTAAAGCCCAGGATCACACCTCTATAATATCAAGTAAAAGTAAAAACATATTCGGTGAAAAGATAATCAAGTACTATGTAACTGTTTCATAATAATGTCTGATTTATAATTTTTTAGTAATTATGTAAGCAGCCAGACAAAATGATGAAATAATGTACAAATTCTGACATTTTCAAATAATACAATAACTAAAATAAATATCTTTACAAAATCGCAAATTAAGGAACAAGAAATGCAAATTTCCTAATTTCCCTTTATTTTTACATTATAAAGCTTTTGAAACACACACGTTACCTACAGGAGGGATTTGTTTCAAAAGCTTTATGTGTGTGTGTGTGTGTGTGTGTGTGTGAACAGTGTAAACTATATGTATATTCAGTTTCCCTCCAAATGGTTCAGCAGATCGAAAATAACATTAGAACATTTACACGTGTCTCACTTTACCATAAACTGTCCAGCAGAACAAATGTAAGAAAATTATATCTTTTAGCTTCTAGCTCATTTGCTAATTATATATTTTAATGTTGCATCATTAAATAAACAGCTGAAGTAACTGACATGTTTTCCTTTGCTGTCTACCTCGGCAGTTTTTTTCCTCCCGCTATATGCAGCGTTTCAGTTTGGTCATGTGACTACATGTGATTATTGTTGCTGCGTCTGATTGGTGAAACATGTTATAGATCCACTGACTGCATGTGTAGAATAAACGGTTATAAAAGTAAGGAGTGGAGTGGAGCGGAGTGGAGCGGAGTGAGAGGAGCGTTTCTTCCTCCCAAATCTACTCAAGTAAAAGTATAAAGTATGGTGCAGTAAAACGACCCATAGAAGTATTTTTTTTTCTAAACGTTACTCAAGTTAATGTAACGGAGTAAATGTAACTCGTTACTACCCACCTAAAGAACCCTGAACCCTGAGGACGGTTCCTCGTGGAACCCATGAAGATGCTTTGCACTGATACACACAGTGTCACTGTGAAGGCGTGTGACTGCAGTCGCTCTGATAGTTTCAGGACTGAAGTCAGTGAGCAGTTGGACTTCCTGTTAACTCAAATCTCATTTCCTGTCAAACAGAAGTACCTTTGACTTCAGAGCTCACGGTTACAGCAGGGCCTGATTTATAACCTCACCATAAGAAAGTCAAAGAGACTTTAACTATCTTTAAACGACGACTCAAGACACATCTGTTTCTCCAGTACTTGGACTACATCCAATGGTGTGTTTGACTAATTTCACTTAGTTATTACCCTAGTTAACCCAGTGTAAGTATGTATCCAATGATGTAAACATTAAAGCACTTTTTATAAGGCGCTCTGGATAAGAGCGTCTGCCAAATGCCTAAATGTAAATAAGGTTTCACCCAAATCAGGATGAGTTCCCTTTGGAGTCTGGTTCTTCTCTGGTTCTTCTCTGGTTCGTCTCATGTTCGTCTCATGCAGTGTCTCCCTCGGCACCATCACAGACAAGCACAGACTTTCGGAGTTGTTTTGGCTCAGGGAACAGACACAGTCTGGTGTCTATGAAGCCCACATTGTTTTCGGAGCTCCACCTGGACATCCGGCGGTTCAGCGCCCATAACCAGCTGTTAGAAGTTCTAGGCTAAAGGGGCATCTTTAGGGGCATCTGAATAATTAAAAGCCCCTGAGCTTGTCAGTATGACATGTGTTATTGCCCTCATGTGTGTGAGGAGACCTCACAGCTCTGCTCCATTCTGTGTACGTGTGTGCAGTGGGCGGGGCTAAAACACATCAACTCAGCAATTTGGTCTGGTGTCCACATACTTTTGACCATCTATTGTATGCTGTGTGTGTGTGTGTGTGTGTGTGT
>NC_071126.1:24175000-24197500 GCF_024256425.1 Clarias gariepinus
GTAGTTGGGTTCAGAAAGCTGTGTGTTTGGTTTGTATTGTCTTACACTTATAAATAGGATTCCGGGATGTCTTCATTAAAATGTAATATGAGTATAAATGAAGATCTTACTTAGTTGTCTTAGTTCACTGAGTTAATGGAAACATTCACGCAGTACTAGTTAAAACCAGACTATAATCTACACCCGTGTACCACTAGACCACTAATACATATACTGTGCATTATTACACCCCTAACATGTAGATCTTTTTTGTGTAGGCCACCATCATGAAGATGGTACTCAGAGTGATTCTGAAGATCCAGTAACCAAAGGGAAGAGGAGTAAATCTCATCACTCAATCCAACCAGACGAGGCAAATGTACTGAAAACAGTGGAACCTTCCGAATGTTGCAAACCCCAATCACCTCCTAAAAACCTTCATGACATCCCTGGTACTCCTGAAGGACCTTGTGTATTAGAGCCTTCACCTTTCACTCAAAGCCAGATGAAATCTGTGCATCAAGAACCTTTAAGCCAGCAGGCCTTTATTATAGAATTTTTTGACGATAATCCCCGTAAGAAGCGCTCCCAATCTTTTACCCACAATTCTGTGCACGGTGATAATTATTCCGCTCTCAGAGCGAAACTGGAGCGGCGTAAAGGAGCCGAAAGGCCTGCATCTGTTCATGGAAATATTCCTCCCACGCAACAGATCACGGTCCCTCTAAAGGGCTTAAGCCATGGAGTTCATCAAAGATCAAGCTCGCTAAAGAGGGAGAAAACAGAGGATGCGATGAGCAAGGGAGGTACTTCCCCTTCCTCCTCCTCCATCACTTCCTCATCCTCTCGCTCTTCTCCAGCGGTCATCATCAAACCTTTTGGCAGCATTGGAAAGAAATCCAAACTTGCTCAAGAATTTGTTAACGAGTTTCTTAACGAACCTTCACCACCGATGTCGGCACCGCCGGTGATGATGTCACCAGCACACACACATCTTCCGTCTCCGGAGGACACACGTGTATGTGCACCTTCCTCCCTGTCTTACCCAGCCTCTCCATCCCAGATACACACACATCATCTGTCCCAAACACTCCTTCCTGCTTCTTCTCCAGTGTCTATCCCCTCTCTTCCTCCATCTGTGGGACCAGATTCCAGCACTTCATTGTTACCCCCATTTTCTCCTGCCCTGGGACCCGAGCCAGACTCTAAAACCATTAAAACGCATCCTAAAGGCCCTGGGGCAATTCGTACAGAGGAAGAGGACAGTCTGAGTGATGCTGGGACCTACACTATTGAGACCGAGTGTCAGGATAAAGAAGTGGAAGAAGCTCGCAGTATGATAGATCAGGTAACAATAAAACATGTGCACACACACACACACACACAAACGTACACCACAAAGAGTTTATATAACAAAACCTGTTAAACACATCGATGGTGTTACAGGTATTTGGAGTGCTGGATGCTCCAGAGTACAGCGGAGTTTACAGACCGGTCATCAGTGAGCAAGATGTACTAAACCAAACCCATACTGAGGTCCTGCACACGTCAGCACAAGAGCTTAATGATCTGAACTCCAGCCTCAGCACAGATCCAGAAAGCTTTCTACAGGTATCAGTGATGATGTCTAATGAACCCAGTGTGTGCTGAGTACGTAATACTGAAATAATACACAGCGTTATTCAGATCTCAGACGTAACTACAGATTTATGAGTTGCTCAGTTAATATGAGAGGATTACGCAAGAAGGGTCTCAGTTACATGTAATTCTGATCTTAAACATCTTGCATGATATCAGCCTGAGTGAGGAGCAGTGTCTGAGGCTGTGATCTGACCACAATCTGTCACGCTGAAATTTCTTTGGCTCTAAATGTCTAATCATTTTACCAGGATACTAGTTTTTTTTCGATACTAATTATTTTTCTTTTTTAACTGGAGCTACATTATCTAAGGTAGAACAGAATGTTGACCTGATGGAGTTCTGTGGGGTCAGACAGTGATCCAATCATAGCTGATGGAGATTACTAATTAACACAGATTAATCTGTGTTATAATGAATGTGAATGTACATTTAATACAATAACAAGGGGAAGTGCATGCTGTGTACACTAATCAGCCACAACATTATTAACTGAATAACAATTAACATTGGGGCAGTGGTGGCTCAGGGGGCTAAGGCACTGAGTTAACGACCGAAAGATCGGCGGTTCAATCCCCAGCTACACCAGGGTTGCCACTGTTGGGCCCTGGAGCGAGGCCCTTAACCCTATCTGCTCCAGGGGCGCTGTATCATGGCTGACCCTGCGCTCTGACCTCAGTTACGCGAAGAAGGAATTTCACTGTGCTGTAATGTATATGTTACAAATAAAGGCTTAACATTAGTTATACCGCAGTAACTGTTGAGAGGATCATGGGTATCCGAGGCTCACCCATGCCTGCAGGGACCAAAGGCCGGCCCGTCTGCTTCGATCCCACAGAAAAGCCAATGCAGTGCAAAAATCAATGCTAATCGCTCTAGAAAGGCACCAGAACACCCAGAGCACCAGAACACTCAGCCACCCCAGCGCACTGCACACAGGACCCAGCAGGCAAAGAGCCGAAGGCCCCCGACCACCCCAAACTCCCCAATCCGATCAAGCCCCATGGGACGCACCAGACAAATACGACCAATCAAGGACCGTCCCACTACCCACAGCACCCAAAGGATCTGTTGCCAACGTCCTGGTGTCAGACACCACAGCGCCTCCCAGAGGGCCAGAGGGGTCAGAGCTGGAAACACACACAATACTGGATTTAATGTTTTGTATTGTAATGCTACGGCTGATCAGTGTGTAATGACTAAAACAGATTTTCAATGAGATGAGGAAAGCATTTGTAAGAGAGTAGTGAGAGTGAGGTTTTCCTTTGTTTTGTTATTTTCCAGTTAAAAAGCAAGTGCTTTTATTTAAATCTTTAACATGTTAAACTCCCCTGTACCTGAACCCTGTTTATAAATGGTTTGTTCCAGATTTCTGTGATGTAAATGTTCTTCATTAACTTTAGGGGCATTCTGAGCTGAGTGGACCCAAGTGGGTGTCTCGGTGGGCAAGTTTAGCAGACACTTACACTGACTCTGGAACTGCAGCAGTACCTTCAGGAAGTCCTCCACAAGGAACCGTTTCACACAGAGGTGAAGAGTTCACGACTTCCTTTAGCCTGAGCCATATCTTTAAATGAATGTTGTATAACATTATTACAGATTGCGGTCTAATGCACGCTTAACAGTTTGGATTTAAATCCCATGGAATACTGCAATGTATACTCTGTCTTCGTAGATGTCAAAGGATCCCTGAGCCAGAGTGTGGATCATTCAGAATCAGAGTGTACTCAGAGCTCCAAAACCAGACGTCTTCTTCCCCAGGTTCCGTCTACAGGAGAAAAGCAGGAGAGTAAGACTCCCTGCATCCTGATCCGGACTGAGCCGAGCCTGGAGTGTGATCCCTCCGAAAAAGTCTCTAAGACGTCACAGCCGGATTCCACTCAGAGGTTAAAGGTTCAGGAGGATGTGGATCATGACAGCCTGAGTGACACCAGTCGTTCTGATGATAGCTCAATCCTGGACAGAAGCTCAAAGAGTCAAGAGCAATACAGAATGACTGCATCGCTAAAATTAGAAAACGCCCAGCCAAAGTCCACTTCCTTCTACATCGGTTCTGAGGAGGGTTCCTGTAAATCAGATGCTTCCCGGAGTCCGGTTCTTTCTCAGACCGAGCGGGCTCCTTCTCCCAAGATGCCTCCAACCACTGTCCTGATAAGACACCTGAGCAGCAACGAATCCAAGCGAGCTGTGAAGCCAAACTCATCAGCACCAAATCTCCAAACCCATAACAAAGATTGTGTTCCTACTAAAGAACCTCTGTCATCTTCTTTTGTTCGCCAGGAGAGCTTCACCAAAGATCGACCAAGTGACAACATCCAGGTGAAAAGGTTACCTCACATATCCAGTCATCCCGCTTTACGGGATTTAGGCACACTAGAAAGCGACCAAGACTCTTTATCAAAAGAACGCAGACAGTCCACGTCATCTCAAAAGCAAAAAAAGGGAAGTTCTCGCGAACAGGCTGGAGATTCTCTTTCTGGTGAATCAGATGTGGACACAGCTAGCACTGTGAGCTTAGTGAGCAGTAAAAATCTGCCTGTTAGCACGGTGAAGAAGCGAGCATCTTCTAGTGCACCTCGTAAGGATAAATCCTCTTCATCTTCACAGGAGAAAACCAGACAGCCAACAGCGCGGGAGAGGCTCTCAGAAAAACGTCGCAATCATGCAGTTACAGAAAGCAGCACAGCTAAATCCCAATCTACACGTCGACTACATTTACGCCGCAGCACTGGAAACAGCGGTTCGTTAGATTTTTCAGACAATCAGCAGATTCACGGCCAGACTGAAGTAGCCTCTTCAGATCACGAGTCAACATCACGACCTTCCAGCCGCAAGAAACTGTCCGTGTCTCCGCAAAACCAAGATACAAACAAATCCAATAAAGCAGCTCATCAGGTTCTCACCCGGTCCAACAGTCTCTCAGCTCCCAGACCGACACGGGCCTCCATGCTGCGCCGCGCCCGGCTCGGAGAAACATCCGATAACGAAGGAGCCGAAACAGATCGCACGTCTCAGGGTTCAGAACAAACAAAACCCTCTGGAGACCCTAAAAAGCTGTCAAGATTGGACATTTTAGCCATGCCACGCAAACGTACTGGATCTTTTACCACTCCCAGTGAACACGAATCACTAAACAAACAAACACACGGCCGTCCTGCTGATGTTAATGCTAATGGGCGGAGAATGTCCACGAGTGAAACAAAACCAAGCAGTAAAATTTCTCCAACGTCAGAAAAACAGTCATCCATCCGCACACGCACCAGTCAGGCTAAACACACTGGCACGAGCAGTGAGTATCACACACACACACACACACACACTTGGTTGGTTTCCTCCCACAGTCCAGAGACATGCAGATTAAGCTAACTGTTTGATTATGACAAGTGCCCTGTAATGACCCGGAGCCCCGTGCAGGATGTACCCGAGGCCCATGGGATCGGCCCCAAGCCTCCCGCGAATGCAAACATTACTATATCTACCCTATAAATTAGATATACAGTATATACACATATAGACTGCACTGAACCTCAGCATGGTGCTGTGTGTTTCTCCGCAGGTTCTCATCAGAAACAGAAAGGTTCTGATGATTCCTCCTCATCAGAGGAAGAGCGTGACGCCAGCTTTAAAAATAAATGCTCTCACACTTCAACCTCAACTCAGACCCAGACTTCACAGAGACTCGTTCCCACTCGGCTGGACATAGAGGATGATGAAGCACAAAACGAGCACTACCAGAACTGGACCAATCACAGTGCAGAGATCGCCAGGTCAGCTGAATAATTAATTAGTGATTGAACACTGTTTATTCGCAGCTCTGTATATCATTTACTTTAATCTGTGTGTGTGTGTGTGTGTGTTCTGCAGGTTGAGTCAGGACTTGGCCAAAGATCTTGCTATTCTTGCGCGTGAAATCCACGATGTAGCTGGAGAAACTGACACACCCACGCCTTCAGCGACGGGGTGCAACACTCCGCCCGGGTCGCTCCCTAACACACCTGCGTCTACTATCTCCACCCGAGAGGAGGTGCGGCCTGCGCGCTGTTGTCACCTTTAATCTGAAGAATTATTTTTAACTAAAAGTGACTGATGTAAAGTGCATGCAGAGTTTACACTTTATGTGCTTGTCTTTGATTACTGATTACTTTGATCTAGATTGCTGGAGCCGGAGTGCTAACACACAGCAGGAAGTGTGCTCATGTCCCACCTGCTTAAGCATCAGTATGCTAGCACTTCAATTAGAAATAGTTTTAGACTCGTGTTTATTAATTAGGAAAAGCTTTTAATTGTCTGTAGCGTGGCTACAGTGGCTGTGTCCCAAATCAAGTAATTATGTGCTGCCTTATTTACGGCAGCATTTTCACCAGAGATTACTGTTCTCACTCAATACATGTGTGTGTGTGTGTGTGTGTGTGTGTGTGTTTCTGCTGTAGTTGGTGCATCACATCCCAGATGCCAGTCTAAGTTATCAGAAAGTTCCTGCAGGTTCCCCGAGTCCAGTGGATCAGGACAGTGAGGGAGCCAAACGACGTCCCTGGAACAGAGAAGAGGTTTTTATAACTCATATGTTTATGATGTAAAGGATTAAACTGTGATTAACATTGAGTTCCTGTGCTGCAGGTGATTTTGGACAATCTCATGCTGAACCCAGTGTCACAGCTCTCACAGGCCATCAGAGAGAACACAGAACAGCTCACTGAGAAGATGAAGTGAGACATCACACACACTTTACATTACACACTTTATTTTAAACATTAAGCAAACCTTATTAAGTGCCTCAATATATATAAATATGGGGTAACAAATAGCCTGCACCTTATGTTTGAAGTGAATATTGCAGTCCTCTCAGTGCTTTCAGTGTAGGTCAGTGGTGTGTGTGTGTGTGTGTGTGTGTGTGTGTGTGTGTGTTTTGCAGATCCTTATTCCACAGCACCACAGACATCTGGGAGGAGATCGAGGCGAAAATGAATGCTGAAGTTGAAGTCCCAATAATTAAAACGTCCAATAAGGTAAGGATTCGTCTCCTGAAGAAGATTTACATTATTTATTTCACCCTGATTGTTCGCCGCTTATTCACTGTTTGGGGTTTTCTTACTGTGTTAATCAGTTGAATGTAAAATGCAGGAAAAACATTGTGAAAAGCCTAAACCTTTGAACAGTATCACTCTCACATGAGAGGCTGTGATGCGGTTGTAGGCACGAGGGTGTAGTCTGAGTACTGAAGATGTCAAAGCTGTGCTGATATTCAGTACAACAGCACAACCTCGAGTGTGATCTTTTATACAACAGTTTCACAAATACTGTTAATTACTGATAGATTATAATTCGTTTCTTTACTTAAGCAGTTATTTTGCTCTGCCCACACACATCCTTCCGCTCCTGGTGGAACTAACTAACCGCGACTGGTGGGGCTGGTGACCGACAGTTAGCGAGCAACAGTTATACTATACTTCATACTACACTAGACCAAAGAGCTGTCAAAGAACACCAGGAACAAAACTGTAGACCTGCACCAGACTGGGAAGACTGAATCTACAGTAGGTAAGCAGCTTGGTGTGAAGAAATCAACTGTGGGAGCAATTATTAAAGAATGGAAGACACACAAGACCACTGGGGTAATTGGATGATCCAAAAGAGAATGTCATATGGTCAGAAGAAACCAAAACTCAAAATGTGTTTGGAGGAGAAAGAATGCTGAGTTGCATCCAAAGAACACCATACTGTGAAGCATGGAGGTGGAAACATCATGCTTTGTGGCTGTTTTTCTGCAAAGGGACCAGGACGACTGATCCGTGCAAAGGAAAAAATGAATGGAGCCATGTATTGTGAGATTTTAAGTAAAAACATCAGCAAGGGCATTGAATATGAAACGTGGCTGGGTCTATCAGCATGACAATGATCTTGGTAAGAAGCATTACAAGGTCCTGGAGTGTCCTAGCCAGTCTCCATATCTCAACCCCATAGAAAATCTTTGGAGGGAGTTGAGAGTCTGTGTTTCCCAGCGACAGTCCCAAAACATCACTGATCTAGAGGAGATCTGCATGGAGGAACGGGCCAGAATACCAGCAACAGTGTGTGAAAACCTTGTGAAGACTTATAGAAAACGTTAGACCTGCGTCACTGCCAACAAAGGGGATAGAACAAAGTATTGGGATGAAATTTTGTTATTGACCAAATACTTATTTTTCATCATAATTTGCAAAATATTCTTAAAAATCCTACAATGTGATTCTCTGGAGTTTTTTTCTTATTTTGTCTCTTATAATTGAGGTATACCTGTGATGAATCTTTTCCAGGTCTATCTCATCTTTTTACGTAAGAGAACTTGTACAATTGGTGGCTGAATAAATACTTTTTTGCCCCACTGTAGTTGTTGTGTTTAGTTTAACGCGCGTCTTTACAGTTTTACCCGCGCGCTCTAACACAACCTCAATTTATTTCCAAATGCTGATGTTAGATGTGTGTTTTTGATGGAGTTAAGAATAACTTGTGTGCTGCAGGAAATCTCCTCCATCCTGCAGGAGCTGAGGAGAGTCCAGAGACAGCTGGAGGGTGAGACGCCTTGTCTGGACTTTATTTATTTACTGCTTACTCTTATTTATAAACCTTAAGTCTTCTGTATTTCTCACACTTCTCAGTGATAAACTCCATTGTGGAACCTGGAGGAAGTGTGAAGATAACGGCGCCATCTGCAGCGGGAAAACATAAATGTACGTCTGCAAGTGCCAAGCGGGGCGGTAAATAATCAGTGTGAGGAACGAGACGTCTGACTTAGTCCAGTCATATCTGCTGAAAATCTCCTTCATGCTTCGTAGGACCTGACTGCGCTGAAATGTAACGCTGTGTTCAATATAAACCTGCTGCTTGCTTCAGAGAGGAGACATACTCTGTGTGTGTGTGTGTGTGTGTGTGTGTGAGTGTGTGTGTGTGTGTGTGTCAGTATTGTTTATTATGTAAACATGTCCATGTTACTTGTCTGTTACTTGACTCAGAAGTGTGTATCACCTGTGTGTGACCGCCAGAGTGTGTGCGCGTGTGTGTGTGTGCATGTGTGTGTGTGTGTACGTGTGTGTGTACGTGTGTGCGTGTGCGTGCGTGTGCGTGTGTGCGCGTGTGTGTGCATGTGTGTGTGTGTGTACGTGTGTGTGTACGTGTGTGCGTGTGCGTGCGTGTGTGTGTGTGCGCGTATGTGTGTGTGTGTGTACGTGTGTGCGTGCGTGCGCGTGCGTGCGTGTGTGTGTGTGTGTGAGCACTGTGGCTGTTACATTGTTTACTTAAGAAGGAAAGGATAGCACGGGCCGTGAGCAGAACAGATCCGCAGGCTGCAGGTTGTTCAGTGAAGTCTTTTCAGGACATATTTGTGTTGTTCTGTAACGTTATACAGGTTTAAACAGCCTGATTATTTCTCTTTTTGCTGTATTGCAGCATCTAATCAGTATCACACGTGAGGTCGCGCTGTTGTACTGTATATCAGCGCGGCTGTGATGAGGTCGTAGGCGAGAGGGTGTAGTCTGAGTACTGAAGATATCACAGCCGTGCTGATATTTAGTACAACAGCACAACCTCGAGTGTGATATCACTTTTATACACCAGTTCCACGAACACCAGTTATTACCAACGGATTATGTTTTGTTTCTGTATTTTACCACTTTTATCCACCTACACATATCCTTCTGCACCTGGAGGAACTAACTAACAGTGACTGGCAGAGCTGGCGAGCGACGGTTAGCGAGCGACGGTTAGCGAGCGACGGTTAGCGAGCGACGGTTAGTGTCTTTAACAGGAGGTGAGAGTGTTAAACTCTTAGCGGTACTCTGTAGCCAAAGGGTGAGGAGAATTAAACTAATAAATAATAAACATTTTAATAATAATTAATAAATAAAACTCACCAGATTTACTGTATATTTACACTTATTACACTTTAGAGTATCAGCTCCTTTAACTTCAGGGTTCTGGGGTCGAATCCCAAATAGTGTTAAATGAAAAGCTAGGACCCTATATAGGGTGCACAATCCCTTGTTTCACACACCAAGTAGTGCCCTTGATCAGGGGTTAGAGAGCGATTTGGGCGTGCAGAGACGGCGTGTTGTTTAAGACGCCATAACGTTATCAGATGTGTGTTCTTACTGAAAGTGCTTCTGTGACTGGGTGTGAATGTGGGTTTAGTCAGACAGCTGCTCTCTCCTCAGTACTGCGGACCGTACAGACCTACTCTCACCCACGCTGAGACACACAGTTAGGGTCATTAACCACTGGACAACACCTGGGACACGCCCACTCATACACAGAGTTACACCTCACAGTGCTGTTACTGTCTGTTATCAGCACTCGAGTGGAATAACGCCTCTCGTCCAATCGGATCACTCGGTCAGCACTTACTGTTGTATAATAGCATTTCTTTCTCTTCACTGCACGTCCTCTGTCCAGCGGGTCGGTGTGGAGGTGCTGTTGGACATTTATGTCCCCATTAGTTTACTCTTGGATGGTGAGGTGATGCCTCGCTTGATACCATTAAATCATGGCTTCCTGTTACGTCCTCTCACTCTGTGGTCATCATAACTGTGCTATGCATGATCAAAACACACACACACACACACACACACACACAGATAACTGTATATAAGTATATATTACATTTCCTGGTACAATGTGAATGATACAGTATGAATGTGACTCAATGCTAATGCTAATGCAACAGAAATATTATAACGTGAGTAAATGGAATAAACTGAGGATTTATGAAGCTTTGTTGAAAATAACGACAGCGGCACCTGCACGTCTCATCAGTAACAAACATTCGCAACTTTTTCCAACTGATCGACATTTTCAGTGATCTGAACAATTATATGATAAGATTCTTTGTTTTAGGCTCCGCCCCCTTTAACACTCATTGGGAACGTTTGTAGTATTTTTATACATAATTTTTTTCATACACGTGTGGGGCGGAGCTTACGCCGAACTGAAGCCTGTGTCCTGAGTGTGTTTGGTGTGATGAGATGCAGTACACGTGTGAACAGTAGGGGGCAGTGTAGAGGCACGGCGAGGAGTCTCCAGGAGTGAGCCACGCCCACTGTACTCCGACATGTTTGTTTACTGTCTGATTCAATTCCTACTGGAATCCTCTGGTTACACGTGTAGTACAACACGTCAACACACACGCTCGGGATGTTACTGAGTTTAAACGTCTCGACCCACGTGTCACGTCACGATCCATTACACCTTTACACAATCCCGCTTCTGTCCACCTGGGTGTACCTGCAGAGCGGTCATGTGACTAAACACAGCGGTCATGTGACTAAACACTGGGAATGTTTAATAACTGATTAATCTGACCAACGCTGGATTTACACTTAGACATTTAATCCATACCATGTGTGTGTGTGTGTGTGTGTGTGTAAGAGAGAGAGAGCTACTCACTCTAAACTTATTTTTAGTTTTAAATAGAATTTTTCCACTGAACACCGAATATTATTTGTTATTTTTCACACTTCTGTTGATTTACTGTACGGTTTAAATACATCAGGTTCTGATTCTACAGACTTCAGGGACACGTGAGGTTTAAACTCATCAGAGTTGGAGGGATCTGAACTCAACAGTTTAACAGCAGCTGGACTGGAATTGAGCACACACACACACACACACACGCACACGCACGGCTGAAGTGAAACTAAAGCTGTAGTAGAACGTTTGATTATTGATTATTGATCGTTATTGTTATTTAGAGTTTGTGGATTTGTTAAAGTGATTATTTTCATTTTGGCTGCAAATTACGATGAAATTATTGTATCAGGAAATCCTTAATTAAATAAATTATAATAGAAAACAATCTCATAAAGACTGATGTTTAGACTTGTAATGGTTGTTGCTAACTTTGCATCAAGTGTGTGTGTGTGTGTGTGTGTGTGTGTGTGTGTGTGAGTTATCCTGTGGCAAATACCTGTAGCGTTATTTAACAATGTTCATTAAGAGCAAAATTTATGATGTTTATTTTTAATGTTTTGGTCCAGCAGCTGAAACACGGCGTCCTGCTTCAGTTTATTGTGATTTTATTTAATTAATTATGTTTTAGTTATTTGTTTATCGATATCAATATTTATTTGTGTGTCTGCGTGTGTGTGTGCTGTTTGTTTGCTTTGTTTAAATTTAAAGATTAAAGATGTGTATCTGTAACTTAAGTGTGAGTTTTTTGTATAAATGCTCTTACACAAACACACACACACACACACACACACACACACACAAACACACACACAATCTCTCTAAAATTATTAGAACAGCAAGGCTTTTTTATGTTGCTTTATCCTGTGTGTGTGTGTGTGTGTGTGTGTGTGTGTGAGACAGAAGGTGGGATTAGCTCCAGATGTTACACCACCCTGTACACGACACTTTTCCATTTAAATCCGTCCTTTTATCCAGTGATCAAAAATACTGTTTTTCTGTAAGTGAATCATAACATTTACAATAAACCCGTCTCGCTCTCACTCGTTGTGTTGAGTGTTGTTTGATTCACCGAGTTCCTTTACACTGTTGATCTGCACCGACCAGAGGGGGCGCCGCACTACACACTGTAGTACTGTATACAATGTAGAAATGTGACTGCTGTAACGTACAGTACACGCTCCTGCAGTAAGATCGGCCAGATGTTTCTTCACGTAGTCTTTCTTTACATCATGCTGGGGCTGATGGGTAATGTAGTTCCCTTTAATGAAAATGTCATGTTAATTAATTATTATTGTTTTGTTGATAATAATGTTGTACAGCAGAACTAAAAGGGCTGGCCTTGGCGTTCCAATACTATTGAAGGTAAGGCTGCAGGAACAAGTTAAACCTGTTATTATCGAATATAATATTAAAAAGGTTGTGTAAGTCACATGAGAAGAAAAAAAACAATCCAGATTCTACAGATTTCTCCTTAGGAATCTGAGCAGCTCCACAGGAACATCACAGGAACCTGAAGTTCCAACTTCTAGTGTGGATCAGACCTGACCTTTAAACACATTGCTGCACCTTTAGCTGACCAGAAGTGTGTGTGTGTGTGTGTGTGTGTGTGTTTGGTGAGCTACCTCAGCTGTAAATGCAGGCACTAGACTCACAGTCTGGATCAGATGGGATTTAACCCAAGTAACCCTTTCACATGCTACACATACAGAATAGATAGATAACTGAAAACCACCAGAAAAACCTGGCATACCTGTGCTATGTCTTTGCCTCTGTGACCCACTTACTCACCAATATTTGTACAGCATTTGTAAATTGCTGAATTCTGAAAAAAAGGATACATTACTCTATACTGCACAATCCTGAGTCATATGTTTATTTAAAAAAAGGTATAATGGCTAAAATGCTCTGAGCTTTAAGGGTTAGCTAACCCAGCGTGACCTGATATGGTTCCACTTTACCATGAAGACGGTCCTGTCCTCAGCTGGTGCAGATAGCTGTTCTCTGAGGACTCGTGACTGCAGTCGCTCGATAGTTCAGGACTGGAGTTTCCTACAGTCTACCTGAGCCTCCAATAACCAACTGGACTCCATATAAACTTCTCCACATCTCCTGTTCTACTTAACTTCCAGCCTCCTAACACACAGTATGAGTGCAGATCAATCCCTGCTATCGTTCCCTGTTGAGTCTGGTTCCTCTCGAGGTTTCTTCCTATTACCATCTCAGGGAGTTTTTGCCTCATCACCGTCGCCCTCGGCTCGTTCATCAGGGACGATCTGATCATTCTGATCCACACACACTCACATCTCATACACACTTCAATAATTTACATTTGATTGTGTAAAGCTGGATTGCCACAATGAAGATTGTTAAAATCACTAAACTGTATAAATAAAATTGAATTGATAGCTGCATGGCTGATGTGGGTGTCAGTATTCTGTCTGACCAGCAGAGGGAGACAAATGGAAACCTGCACTAATGATTGTTGTGTAACAAAACATGAAGCTGTGTCTTCTGTTGTTTTTTCTCTTTTTCTTCAGCAGGTACGGAAGCAGATTCTGACTATATTCTCTCTCTATATTTTTTCCTTTCTTTTCCTTAAATGTTTGTTCATTTGTTTATTTATTTATTATTATTATTATTTTTATTTTTCATTTATTTATTTATTATTTTTTATTTTTTTATTATTATTATTTTTTTACTCTCTCTTCTCTTTCTTTGGTCCCCCGGTCTTGTCTGTCATAATATGGGAAACAAACAAACCAAAAAAAAAACCTGTTAATTAATTGAAAAAAAATGGCTGTAAATGATGATAGCACAGCTACACATACACTCTGTTATGTGTTATCTGTGATACTGACAGGCCGGAAAAAAAATAAATAAATTTACCGTCCTCCTGGCTCTCTATGAAACTTTCTGGATGAAATGGACATGCTTCTTAGTCTTTTTCCCTCTGCTAACACTCCTCTCACTGTTCTAAGAGATTTCAACCTTCCATCTGATAAACTCCAATCCTCTTTCCTTCTCCCTCTCCTTAACTCCTTCTCTTTAACTCTAAACAGCTGCCCTCCTACACACAAGGCAGGGAATTCTCTTGACCTTGTTTTCTGACGCCCTTCCCCAGTCACAGATATCACTACTATTCCTCTTCATAAATCTGATCATTACCTGGTATCCTTCACTATAACCCTTCCTATTCTATGTAAACCTAACCACCAAAATGTCTCTTTTACCCGCAGAAACCTTCACTCTGTCTCCCCTTCCTCTGTGTCTTCATACACCCTATCATTCCTCCCAGACCCAGACTCCTTCTCCTCTTTACCACTAGAGACTGCGACTGAAACTTTCCTCTCCTCTCTCTCCTCATCCATAGATCTCCTTTGCCCGCTGTCATCTAAACCAAGGAAGACGTCTTGTCCTGCTCCTTGGCTATCTGATGTACTGCGCAACAACAGGAGAGAATTAAGAACTGCAGAGAGAAGATGGAAGAAATCACAGCTTAATGCAGATCTCGTCCCCTACCAGCCTCTTCTCTTAAAATTCTCATGTGACGTGACATCTGCCAAAACTACCTTCTACAGAGAAAAGCTGGAAGCCTCTGCACAAGATCCTGGCAAACTTCAAAACATGTTCTCCTTACTACTCAACCCGTCGACTCCTCCTGGCCCTTCCTCTCTGACTGCTGACAATTTTGCCACATTCTACGATGGGAAGATTGCGACAATCCTCCAGTCATCCTGACCAACCTCCTACAGCAGAACCTCAGGACCTTCCCTTCCCTCCCTTAGCATAATTCTCTAACCTGTCATCTGATGAGATTCAGCAGATCATCTCGTCATCTAACCTCACCACCTGTTCATTAGACCCAATTCCTTCCACAATGCTCCAGGCCATCTCACGAGACCTCCTTCCCTTCACGACAACCATCATCAACCATTCCATATCATCTGGCCTGTTCCTGCTGCTTTTAAAAAGGCAAGGGTTATTCCCATCCTCAAGAAACCCAGCCTGGACCCATCAGAAGTTAACAACTATCGCCCGGTATCACTGCTCTCTTTTATTTCCAAAATTCTTAAAAGGACTGTTTCTAACCAAATGTCTTTTTATCTCTCACAAAATAACCTTAATGGTCCCAGGGTTATCATTATCATCATATCTATTCTTACAAGCCTTGGAATTTGTGGAACAGCGTGGCAATGGTTTGCTTCTTACCCTGAATATAGGTCATATGAGGTAACATGGAGGGGATCTACATCTGCCCCACGTAGACTCTCATCCCACCATCTCTCAGGGATCGAGGCCGGCTTTCATCCAGACTCAAGACATATTTGTTTCTGCAGTACTTTGACTAACCCCCACCCTCTCGCCCCCCCAAAAAACCCTCTTCCCAGTTGTTTGACTAATGGCACTTAGTTATTAACCTAGTTAACCCAGTGTAAGTATGTATCCAATGATGTAAACTTTAAAGCACTTTTTGTAAGTTGCCCTGGATAAGAGCGTCTGCCATAAATCCCTAAATGTAAACCTCACACCAGGCGTTAGACCGAACATATAAATACTCTTTTGTTGTTAATAAATAAAAGCCTTTATGATAGACGACGTGTTTGAGGCGACTGTGTCCCTCCTGGCGTCAGTGAGCTTATTGTAGCACAGTGGACCGACATTACAAAGGTGAAAGTACAAGTTGAGTGTGTGAGAGATTTTAAGTGTGCATGATTTCAATGCATGCAAGGGAATCAGGACTGTGGCACAAAGATACATTCCAGTGTTTCCCAGTCTGAGGAAATCTATAGAGAAATACTTCCTCTTTGCCTCATGTGTCAGCTCTCAATCAGGGATGTGATTAAAAGATTGTGTAAAAGATTTTAGATTTTAAACTGCGCTGTGCGGTTCCTAAGTTTTAGAAGTATAACAATATTGTGTATTTATGTTTGTTTTACTTTGCCTTTACTACTTTAATTTGATTAAAAATGTAATTTCACTCTATTACTTTATTTGTATGTACCATCTCTCTTTCATATGCTGCGGTATGATTAATTTCCCCTTGTGCTCTTTCCACAGTTGTGAAATGAGATCTTGGTCATTTACAGTGGAGACTATAAAGGAACTAAGGGGTTTGTACAATAAGAAATTAAAAATGTCCATAACAACAAAGTTACTGTTCTAAAGGCCATATTCCATATATAATGAAGTACTTTACTTCAGTAGTTTACTTTTAATTCACTATATGCTACAGGAAATATCAGTACTTGTTACATAACCGGTGTGTAGCATTTGAAGTGGGCTGGATATTATGTGTAATTGCATAATTTACCTTCACTCAGTTAAAAGTTGGTGTTGAAATCAGAAGTGGAAATAGTTTCAGATGGCGATTTACATGAAGCACAGAGAGAGAGAGAGAGAGAGAGAGAGAGAGAGAGAGATTTACTATGATAATGCCTACAGTGAGCTAATTCAAGCTCAGTACTTTTGATTAGTTAGAGTGATTAAAGATAGAGATGGAAATGTACTGACAGATGCCAGGAGGGTGATGGGAAGATGGAAGGAGTACTTTAAGGAGTTGATGAATGAGGAAAACGAAAGAGAACAAAGAGTAGAAGAGGTGACTGTTGTGGAACAGGAAGTAGCAAATATTGGTAGAAGTGAGGTGAGAAGGGCGTTGAAGAGGATGAAGAGTGGAAAGGCTGTTGGTCCTGATGACTTACCTGTGGAGGTATGGAAGTGCTTAGGAGAGATGGCAGTAGAGTTTCTGACAAGTTTGTTTAATAAGATCTTGGAGAGTGAGAGGATTCCAGTGGAATGGAGGAGAAGTGTATTGGTGCCAATTTTTAAGAACAAGGGAGATGTGCAAAGCTGTGGCAATTATAGAGTTATAAAGCTAATGAGCCAGAAAATGAAGCTGTGGGAAAAAGTAGTGGAAGCTAGGTTAAGGGCAGAGGTGAGCATTTGTGAGCAGCAATATGGTTTTATGCCTAGAAAGAGTACATCAGATGCAGTATTTGCTCTGAGGATGCTGGCGGAGAAGTACAGAGAAGGTAACAGGGAGTTGCATTGTGTCTTTTTAGATTTAGAGAAAGCGTATGACAGGGTGCCAAGAGAGGAGCTGTGGTATTGTATGAGGAAGTCTGGAGTGGCAGAGAAGTATGTTAGAGTGGTGCAGGACATGTATGAGAGCTGTAAGACAGTGGTAAGATGTGCTGTAGGTGTGACAGAAGAGTTTAAGGTGGAGGTGGGTCTGCATCAAGGATCAGCTCTAAGCCCCTTTTTGTTTGCACTGGTGATGGACAGGATGACAGATGAGGTAAGACAGGAGTCCCCATGGACTATGATGTTTGCAGATGACATTGTGCTTTGTAGCGAGAGCAGGGAACAGGTGGAGGAAAATTTGGAGAGGTGGAGGTATGCTCTGGAAAGCAAAGGAATGAAGGTTAGCCGCAGCAAGACGGAATACATGTGTGTGAATGAGAGGGACCCAGAAGGATCGGTGAGGCTACAGGGAGCAGAGGTAAAGAAGGTGCAGGATTTTAAGTACTTGGGGTCAACGGTCCAGAGCAACGGAGAGTGTGGAAAGGAGGTGAAGAGGCGGGTACAGGCAGGTTGGAATGGGTGGAGAAAAGTGTCAGGTGTGTTGTGCGATAAAAGAGTATCAGCAAGAATGAAAGGAAAGGTGTACAGGACAGTGGTGAGACCAGCGATGCTCTACGGCTTAGAGACAGTGGCACTGAAGAAAAGACAGGAGGCAGAGTTGGAGGTAGCAGAGCTGAAGATGTTGAGGTTCTCTTTGGGAGTGACAAGGATGGATAGGATTAAAAATGAGTTCATCAGAGGGACAACCCACGTTAGATGTTTTGGAGATAAAGTCAGAGAGGCCAGATTGAGGTGGTTTGGGCATGTTCAGAGGAGAGATGGTGAATATATCGGTAGAAGGATGCTGAGGTTGGAACTGCCAGGCAGGAGGTCTAGAGGAAGACCTAAGAGGAGATTTATGGATGCAGTGAGAGAGGACATGAAGTTAGTTGGTGTGAGAGAAGAGGATGCAGAGGATAGGGTTAGATGGAGGCAGATGATTCGCTGTGGCGACCCCTGAAAGGGAACAGCCGAAAGACAAAGAAGAAGAGCTAATTCAAGCTCAGTACTTTTGATACTTAAATACATTTGAAGGTGAGTACTTTTGATACTTTTACTTTTACAAGTCCGCCTATAAATAGAGGACTTCCACTCTTACTGGAGTGATATATTACCTGTGATATCTCCACTTTTAATCAAGCACAGGATGTGTACTTTACCCACCACTGATAACAGCCTAGGGTTAGGGTTAGGGTTAAACACGGGGTGGGAACCAGGAGCTATTTGTGCCTCTTTAAATGATAAATGTTTTAAGTGCAGTGTTGTGTTTTGTGCTGTTGCTCCAAGGGTGTGGCTGAGTGTTCTCTGTCTGATCCACACTCCTAGTACAATATTACAATGATTGTTAAATACTGCTATTGACCTGTAACGCGCCACACCTACTTTTCTCAAAAGATCCAGTCTCTTTGTTTGTACTTTAATAAAGGCAGCAGAAGGGGGCAGCGTGATCTCTTAGGTCAAGGCTAAAAACATCTGATTAGTCAAGCCTGCAGGCAAAAGTTTTGACACCCCTCCCAGCTCCATGATCTTTCTTGATGTTTATGTCTTTTTACATTGTAAAATAATCTAATAAACAGAACTCCTAATTAAACAATGTGTTCTAAAAAAAAATCCCTACATTGGGCAATTTAAGTCCTGTACAGGACCAGTCAAAGGTTTCAACATACCTTCTAATCCAATCTTTCCAAAGTCAGTTGTTATTTTAAGACATGAAGGTCAGCTGTTCTGGATCAGTTCTTACAAGAACAGTATTGTGTGGAGTGTGTTTGTAAAACCCATCAAGCTCCATGATGAAACTGTCTCTCATGAAGACCTTCCCAGGAAAACAAGATCAAACCTGAGCTCTGCTGCAGAGGAGAAGTTCATTTAGAGTCACCAGCCTCAGAAATCACCAATTAACAACCAGCACCTCAGATTAGAGCCGTTATGAAGCTTTACAGAGCAGAAGGAGCAGATATACATCTCAATATCAACTGTTCAGAGGAGATTATTGTGTGTTCTGGATAATAAACACCTTCAGTATTGTTTTACAGTGTAAAGAGAAATAAACATCAGGTAAGAACATGGAGTTAGAAGGGGTGTACAAACTTGTGACTTGCAGTGTATAAGGGAAATCACATCACATACATAGACATACACACACATACATAGACATACACACACATACATATACTTCAAGATTTCAAGATGGCGCCGGTGAGGTCGGCTGCCGTCACGACTGCTCCGACCAGATTTTCTTTGTTTTTGTTCTTTAAGTTAGTTCTTACCGTTTTAAAACCAGTCAAATTACCACCATGGAGTACATTAGTTATGATAGAGACACTCTTGTTTCTATTGGTATACAATGTACTCACAATTCGACGTTTTTAACTCCGGATCCGAGCTGGCCGAGTGAGATCCTGAAGGACAACAAAGGACGCGACACGAAGCGGCGGCCCCGAGGGAAACGAGCCGGCGTCAGGAACAGGCTGAGAGCCCGTGCACACCGCACACCTCTGCCTAGCATCCTGCTCGCCAACGTCCAGTCACTGGAAAACAAGCTCAATGACCTCAAGGCCAGGAGAGACATTCGGGACTGCAACCTCCTCTGCTTCACCGAGACATGGCTGAACCCAGCGGTGCCGGACCACGCCATCCAGCCGGCCGAGTTCTTCTCGGTTCACCGCATGGACAGGACGCGGGACTCGGGGAAGTCAAGGGGAGGCGGTGTGTTTAATGGTGAACAGCAGCTGGTGCAACAGTGCGAGTGTTGTTCCTCTCACACGCTCCTGCACACCAAATCTGGAGCTACTGTCCATCATGTGTCGTCCTTTTTATCTACCTCGGGAGTTCACATCGGTCATAATCAGCGCCGTTTATATTCCACCACAAGCGGACACGGACACTGCCTTATGCGAGCTGCATGAGGCACTCACACAGCAACAAACACAACACCGGGACGCAGCGCTTATTGTGGCGGGGGACTTTAACAGTGCCAACCTCAAACGTGCAGCGCCAAACTTTTATCAGCACATCACCTGCCCCACCAGGGGCGAAAGGACACTGGATCATTGCTACACCACAGTCAAGGACGGTTACAAGGCACAATCTCGCCCTCCGTTTGGTAAATCCGACCACGCCGCCATCTTCCTCATGCCAAAATACAAACAAAGGCTGAAACAGGAAGTTCCGGTTCAGAGGGAGGTCGCGCGCTGGACGGACCAATCGGTGGCCGCGTTACAGGACGCACTAGATGACGCAGACTGGGACATGTTCAGAAACAGCTCCGATGGTGACGTCAGCGTGTTTACGGAAGCGGTTGTGGGATTCATCGGGAAACTAGCGGATGATACCGTGGAGAAAAAGACTATTAAAACGTTTCCCAACCAGAAGCCGTGGGTGGATAAAACCATCCGCGACGCTCTGAAATCTCGCACCGCTGCCTACAACACAGGACTCGCGTTGGGGGACATGGAACCATACAAGGCTGCGTCATACAGCGTCCGGAAGGCGGTGAAAGAGGCGAAGCAGCGCTACGGGAGGAAACTAGAGTCACAACTCCAACAGAGTGACTCTAGGAGCCTGTGGCAGGGATTAAGGACAATAACGGATTATAAAGCACCAACATCCGGTATGACGAACGCGGACGTGACTCTGGCAGATGAGCTGAACACTTTCTATGCTCGCTTTGAGGCTGCAGCTAAAGACGCTAGCGATGCTAATGCTAGCGGCGCTAATGGCTGCAGACAGGAAGTCACTGCCAGCACCGGAAGCGCGTTCATCATCACCGAGCACGACGTGAGGAGAGCCTTCAAGAGAGTGAACACCAGGAAAGCAGCAGGACCAGACGGCATCTCAGGCCGGATCCTCAGAGCCTGCGCAGACCAGCTAGCACCTGTGTTCACTGAGATATTCAACATCTCTTTATCTCAGTCGGTGATCCCCACATGCTTCAAAGAGTCCATTATTGTTCCAGTCCTAAAGAAACCTCATCCTGCTTCCCTCAATGATTATCGCCCTGTAGCCCTCACCTCAGTAGGGATGAAGTGCTTTGAACGCCTGGTCAGAGACTTCATCATTTCTTCACTACCAGACACACTGGACCCACTACAGTTTGCATACCGTCCAAACCGTTCCACGGACGATGCAATCTCACATCTTCTCCATACATCTCTCACTCACCTGGACACTCGGAGGGGGAATTATGTGAAAATGCTCTTTATCGACTACAGCTCTGCATTTAATACCATAATTCCCTCCACACTCACCACCAAGCTGGAGCACCTGGGACTCAGCTCATCCATGTGTCAGTGGATCTCCAATTTTCTGACTGGCAGACCACAGGCAGTAAGGATGGGCGGCCATGTCTCAGCCTCCATCACTCTCAGTACTGGAGCCCCCCAGGGTTGTGTTCTGAGCCCCCTGCTGTACTCTCTGTACACCTCTGACTGCGTGGCCACTACCAACTCCACCACCGTCATCAAGTTTGCTGACGACACTGTCGTGGTGGGCCTGATCACCAACAACGATGAGACGGCCTACCTGGAGGAGGTTGGAAATCTGGAGAACTGGTGCCAGAGAAACAATCTCCTCCTGAACGTCAGCAAGACAAAGGAGCTGATAGTGGACTTCAGTACAAAGCAGGAGAGGAACTACCAGACCCCCGTCATCAACAGGAGCCCAGTGGAGAGAGTGGACAGCTTCAGATACCTTGGTGTTCACATCACGCAGGACCTGACATGGTCCTGTCACATCAACACCGTGGTAAAAAAGGCCCGGCAGCGTCTGTACCACCTCAGACGCTTGAGAGACTTTAGACTGCCCTCCAAGGTGCTCAGGAATTTCTACTCCTGCACCATAGAGAGCATCCTGACGGGAAACATCACGACCTGGTTCGGGAACAGCACCATGCAGGACAGACGAGCTCTACAGAGGGTGGTGCGATCAGCTGAGCGCATCATCCGCATCGAGCTCCCTGACCTGCACTCAATCTACACCAAGCGGTGCTGGACCAAGGCCAGGAAGGTCGTGAAGGACCTCAGCCATCCCAACAATGGACTGTTTACTCTGTTGCAGTCTGGGAAGCGATTCCGCTCCCTGAGGGCCAACACAGAGAGACTGAGGAGGAGCTTCTTCCCGCAGGCGATAAGGTCTCTCAACCACACCACTAGGCAAAACTAACACAATATTTTCACAATTCTCAAAATCAATTAATCAATCTTTATACATCAGTGGACAATATGGACAACTCCACGCACATCACATCTACACTACATGTTCACGTTTACATTCTGGACCATTACACAAAGTCACTTTAATAACCATTGCACAGAGTCACTTTTT
>NC_071126.1:24202500-24207500 GCF_024256425.1 Clarias gariepinus
AGCAGGATGTAGAGACTGGCAGTTTAAGATTAAGATCAGAACCGGTGTGAGTGTGTATCACTAGCGCTCTCTCTCTCTCTCTCTCTCATGACAATAACTGAAAGTACAAAAACATGCTGCTATAATGAACACAGAAGTCAAAAGAAAATTACAGAAGTGTGTATGAGATGTGAGTGTGTGTGAATCAGAATCATCAGATCGTCCCTGATGAACGAGCCGAGCGCGACGGTGCTGAGGGAAAAATTTGAATCTCGCGTGTGTTTTGCATGAAGAAGCCAGTAAAGGTACTTTCTTCAGTGACGGTACTCTTTACACTGACGGTACTCTCTACAGTGACGGTACTCTCTACAGTGAAGGCGCTCTCTTTTACTGAAGACCATGACCATTGTTAACAGCACTATACAAATAAAATTGAATGGAACTGAATTGTAGGAAAGGTCATGTGATTTCAGGTAGACATGAGATCATTAAATTAAATTCAAATTTTATTTGTCACATACACAGTCATACACAGTACGATAGGCAGTGAAATACTTATACGATCGCCGGTGACCTTAAAAGAAAATAAAAGTATATATAAGGAATAAATATTACTAAAAAGAAATCCGAAAGAAAATTGAACTAGTAAAATAAACTGTACGAGTAAGGGCATAATAAAAATATTACAAAATATAGAAATAAAGTGGCAGTGGCTGTGCAAATATGCATGAAAAGTGGCTTGAGAAAGTGTCATGTGCACTGGAGAAGGGAGCGCTGTTCCTCCCCGGCTCATGTAGAGGGTTCTCTTCTGGTAAGTGCTGTGATGTTTTAGCCATGAGCGCTCTGAGCTGTTCTGTCCAGTGAAGGTCCGTCTGACGACAGTGGCTCACTCTCCAATATCAGGAACAAAATCTTACGGCCCCCAGACAAATAAAACAAACCTATAAGGGTTAGTCACAAATTATCCGCACTCTGGTTATATTAAAACTTCTGTTGGCCGTCTTATCAGTGCTTTCCATTCATGGTTACTGTCTCTCCAGTCACCGCTGTCCAGGGGGGAACGTGTTTATTTGTAACTGTAGTACGAGCAAAAATGGACGCCGCACATGTGATTTGCATGAAAGCAGAGCAGCGTGCAGTGATTCAGGTTTTTTTTGTGGACTAAACACGCAGATGTGTGAGTGAGGCATTGGACTACGGTTCGGAAGATCCCAGGTTCAAACCACCAGGTTACCACTGTTGGGCCCTTGAGCGCGGCCCTTAACCCTCAACTGCTCAGATGTATAATAAGATAAAAATGTAAGTCGCTCTGGATAAGAGCGTCTGCCAAATGCGTAAATGTAAAATGTAAATGAGGCTCCGGACCTCTGAAGGTAATGAGTTTGTGTTGTGTTGATGCCGTGCAGGTAACGAGGATAAACCTCCGATAGCAGACGCTGGAGCCGACGTCGTGACCAGAGCCGGAGAAGAAGTCATGCTGAACGGCATCGAGAGCTGGGACGACAAAAATATCACCAAATACGAGTGGACTCTTATCAGCGGAAATCAGTCAGTTAGAATGGAGGTGAGTGACATTGCAATGAGGGGCTGTGGGAGGGGTTAAGGGGTTAAACCTCATGCCCCTCACTGAAATATAACATTATATAATAATCTTTATCTTTATAAACCTTAAGTGTCTGTGTTTTGACTCGTCTGTCTGAGACAGTGATGAGCATTTGTGTATTTTTGTCTTACAGAAAACAAACTTTGTAGATCAGCGTCGGCTCTCACACCTTTATCCTGGAGTGTATCGGTTTCGACTCCTTGTCACTGATTCGGCTGGACAGTCAGACACGGCGTCTGTCACGGTGCTCGTCCTCACGCAGGAACAAGCCGAGGGTCAGTAGTGATTAATCACAATTATATCAACATCATACACTAATAATACAATCATATCACTAATTATTATACACACCTGTGTACAGTGGAACATTAAAAATCCCCAAGTGGTTTGATGGCAACTGCTGAAAATACACACACACACACACACACACACACACACACACAGCCTGGGTGTGTGAAGGTTACCTCCTCCCTGAACGAGCAGAACAGGTTTAATGTGTTTTAGTGTTTATAATCTCTCTCTCTCTCTCTCTCTCTCTTTTTAGATTTAATGCTGCTTTATTTGTGTAACAGATATTTACATTCGTATTGCCAAAGCTCAGATATAAGTCACAGGAAAACAGGATTATAAATGAGAGAAAATAAAAACAGACCCGTATAAAAAGAGTATAATAAATAAATGTATATAAAATGAGAGTATAGCCATTTGGTTCTGCAGTCAAATATAAAGTGACACTCGTGAATATTATTAAAAAAAAAGGATAAAGGAAAGCAGGGTTAATAATAATTAGAATTTTAATAATAATAATAAATATAACTGCAAGCAAGGATGAGCGGGCCCAAGCACCCTGCGCCATCGTCTCCCAGGTTCACAACCACTATAATGTCACACAAAGTTATTAACCCCTGTTCAGTATAAGTTTATGGCATTGTCACGGCTGACGCCCGGGACACGGCCACTCAGACTCCCAGTCGCAGCAGATTCCAACCTGTCTGACAATTTTTGATGTTTTGAGCATGTTAAGACCTGGATGCTGGAAAAAATGTAGTTGCAAGCAATGATCCCCCAAAATGACTATGATGATGTCACGGTTGTTGGTGTTTGGGACACACTAGCGGTGTGTGTGAGAGAAATCAAGACTGACAGGAAGTGAGGAGGAGAAAAGTGAAGGGTTTAATGCTCAGGCGTTGTCCACACCGAGTATGTTTAAAAGCAGAAAAGGCTATTTTCCATGTTTCGGTCTTTCATCCACATGCAGACGCTGCGCTAGTTTGGTTTTGGACGAGACCGAGTCAGACGTCTACACGGTGGGACAACTGATATTATTAAATGGTTATAATAGAGGAACAGTAAGAGGCTTTGCGCCTTTTAAAGGTCATTCCCGTTGTTTTCGAGTGAGCTGCTTCACCTGCACATTGTGATGAGATCACTGGACAGTCGCGTCTGTTTTGCAGACGAGTGGAGAGTATTAAAATGCCATTGGAATATCCAGGCAGGTGGTTTAGAACGTAGGAACGCTACAATGTGAAGCAGTTACAGTCCACCTGGACCTTGTGAATGATCAGTCATCCGTCACAGAGTCCAAAGTAGAGGAGCTTGTAGCTGGGCATCACCCATAAAACACTGCTCCAGGTACTCCATAGGAGAGGGTTTCTCTTCACATACGAGCCACCTGTAACTACAAGTCTTTATTTAGTAATGTGGTTATTGAGAAGCCAAGTGTAGTCTACCTCGCCCAATCTCGCCCAATCTCGCTCATTCCACACTGAAACACATGTTTGATAAATGCCTTGATCCCTTCTTCAGCAGTCACATCGCTGTAAAGGAATTTTGGCTCGCTCTTCTTTTTAGAGTTGCTTAAATTCAGCCACATATTGCAATTTGTCCAGGTCCTAAAGTTGCAAAGCAGCCCTAGACCATCACACTACCACCACCATGTTGGTCCAGATGTAACAGGACACACAATCTCCAAAAAGTTTAACATTTTAAACAGCAATAGAGAGATTATGCAGAGCCTCAGGGCCTGGATCAGCAGTGTACCTTCACCTGAAGAACAAAGGACACACGTTTGAGGATATTTGAGGACTTTATATTATGGACAGAGCTGGTTCTAGAGAAGGGTGAAAAACAATCTATATATATGCAGTTGGAAAAGTCCAAAACAGAGGTAAAGTTTTTCAACAGAGGTAGAGGTCTTAGACACAACATGTCTCCCATTTTTCATGCTGCTCCTTCATCCACCCAGAGGAAGATCAAGACCTCTTCATAGGTCCACCAAGAAAGCCACACTTAAGGACTCCCTTTACCCTCTCTGGTCGTTACACTTCAACCACTCTCTACAATCTCACTTTATTGCTGTTTATTCTCCAAATGGACGTTTCATATGACTGGCACTAACAAGAGATCAAATTGTTACACCCAAAATCAAGAGTCTGGCTTTACATTAATAAATGCCAAGGTGTTACGCACAGATTCTTCTAGCTGATCAGACGCGTCTGCTTGTGTAGATAAACACGATGCAGAATCTGATCTGAGATGAGAAGCCGTATTATCTGTGGTTTCCGTGCTGGGAGGAGTCCAGAGTAGAGTAGAAGCACCTGCCATGACCGCCATCAGGTGGATGCTGACGATTGCTTCGGTCATACCCACTCACGATGAGGGAACTCCAGGGTCATCTCAGTACTGCTCAAAGCACAGAGCCGGGAGGTCTCTCTCAGGCCACACTCTCTTGTGTTTTGTTAACTTTAAGTGTGATTTGTCGGTCCACACACTTCACTTCCAGGCAACACACTGATGATGTCACTAGTAATGATGTTTTTTCCTAGACTTCTGGCTTTACAGTTAGGATATATCGCCCCCTGTTGATTAGACATGCTCACGACAGCACTTAACTTAAGGATGTTTTGGTGTTTTTGTGTGAACAAGATATTTTTACACACACGTTGTCAGGACAAAATGAAACAAAAAATGATAGAGAAATATATGTTTTTATGAAATACATGGCTACATGTGCGCAAGGCTTCAGACACACAGTTATGTAACTAAAATTAGAAATAAAAAACTTTTTTGAACATATAATTCTGACTGTAGGTGGGCGAGTCTTAATATCAGGGGAAATGAATGGATTGTTTATTAAGAAATCTCCCACTTTAGGGCCCGAGCACTACATGGAGCGCAGGACCCTTTTGTTTTCCTAAGGATTTTTCTCCACCCTTTTGGCCTTTTTGGGGTCATAACATACTCAAAATTGTCAGACGGGTTGGAATCTGCTGCCATTAGGATGCCTGAGAGTCGCGTGGCCCGGGGCCCTCAGGGGCCCACACAGGAGATTTTGCTGCATAGCTCATACACACTTGCACGTATGCACACGGAACTCGGTACACATTTAGAGCTCATTGAGCCGAACTTTCGTACTGCA
>NC_071126.1:24212500-24217500 GCF_024256425.1 Clarias gariepinus
AGACTCAACAGGGAACCCATCCTCATCTGGGTGATAACGGATAGCAGGGATTGATCTGCACTCATACTGTGTGTTAGGAGGCTGAAAGTTCAGTATAACAGGAGATGTGGAGAAGTTCATATGGAGTCCAGTTGGTTATTGGAGGCTCAGGTAGACTGTAGGAAACTCCAGACGTTTACCTAAGGCTAATCTATTTATAAAAATGCTTGGGTAAATAAATAGGTTTTTAGCCTGGACTTAAACACTGAGACTGTGTCTGAGTCCCGAACACTATTTGGAAGACTATTCCATAACTTTGGGACTTTGTAAGAAAAAGCTCTGCCCCCAGCTGTATTTTTCATAATACGCGGTACTGACAAGCAGCCTGCATCCTTTGATCGAAGTAGGCGTGGCGGATCGTAAGACACTAGCAGTTCGCTCAGGTACTGCGGCGCGAGACCATTTAATGCTTTATATGTCGAGAGTAGTATTTTAAAATCAATGCGAAATTTCACAGGAAGCCAATGGAGTGAAGATAAGATAGGGGTGATGTGCTCATATCTTCTGGTTCTAGTGAGGACTCTCACTGCTGCATTCTGGACTAGCTGAAGCTTATTTATGCATCTAGCTGAACAACCAGACAGTAAGGCATTACAATAGTCCAACCTAGAGGTGATAAAAGCATGAACTAGTTTTTCTGCATCGTTTAGCGACAATATATTTCTTATCCTGGTGATATTTCTACAGGGTGGATGGTAAAGTGTCTAGGCATTAAAGGTTGGTAATAAAGTCCATATTTCTAATCTAAATGTATTGAAACTAATTGTTTGTGCGCTGCCTCCATGTCCTCTAGTGTGCACGGCTTTGTCCTGTACACCTCCTCCCTTGCGTCGCCCCACAAGAGAAATCACATGAAGTGGGATCTGAACTTCTTGGAGGCCGTCCATGAGGGGGTGATGATTAAAATTGGGGGGATTGTGTGTGCTTGTGCGGAGTGTGTGTGGTGCTTAGATGGTCAGGTTCCTGTGTGGTGCCTGTGTGTGTGTGTGTGTGTGTGTGTGTAGTACAGTTGTGATCTCGGTGTAATGTTGGAGATTTCTGTGCAGTTAAACTGAGCGACCTGCAGAGGACGACACTGAGTCGTTGTCACAGCAGCAGAGGGAGATCAGTTTTCGGTTTTCATTCTGTGAAACTTTGTTCATGCCGTTGTCGTTTGTGTACTTTATATAAGCGTTGTGTGTGTGTGTGTGTGTGTGTGTAAGCATTATCCTCCTGATGCCGCACTAAAATTCATCTGCTTTATAACTGATATTAACACACCCAGGCTGAACGCTGTAATCTGATTGGTCAGGAGTTGTGCTTAATTTAGTTCTTGATTTACCGTAAACAACCGTAATTAAATATTTATTTATCGTGTCCATGGTAACAGGGACTTGTACAGTGTGTTTATGTGCATATGTTTTTTGTTCATATTATTGTATGAATGCATTTATTGTTGTGTAAGTATGTGTGTCTATTTTGTGTGTGTGTGTGTGTGTGTGTGTATTCTGTTGTTTTAGAAGGTGATGTGTTTGTGAGAGGGCTGTTTGAGCGGTCTGAGGAAGCCATGGACAAACACACAGGTACTTTCAACATGTGTGTGTGTGTTAAGATGAGTGTGTGTATACACAACCCTTTTGATCTTGTGTGTGTGTGTGTTTAAGGTTCCGCTGCAGTGGGAGCCATCATTGCGGTTCTGATCTTGGCTGTGATTGGTCTGCTCGGTTGCTACTGCGTGAGGAACAGGAAGAGGAAGTCTGAGTCTCAGAGAGCTGCAGCTGCACCCGCGTCTGTACCACTGACTGGAGAGGAACACTGATCCACACACACACACACAGATCTTAATACACTTGTACACATGCGCGTGCACACACACACACACGCATAAAGATTTACACATATGCCTTTAGAAGGGTAAAAGTGCAGTGTGTGTGTGTGTGTGTGTACACACTGACGTTTTACTATTGTATAATTAACTTCTTGTGTAAATATCTTTTAGTTATTATGAACTGAAGATGTGTGTTTTATTGATGTTCTTGTGTGTTACTGTTTTGTTTCTCTCTGGGTTTTTTTTTTATTAGTTTATCTTCATTTTATATTATTGTTGTTCTTCCTTGTTTATTTTATAAACCTTTTAGAACTTTTTGTTAAAATGTGTTTCAATAAAGGATCTTTACAAACATGTAATATATGGTGGTGTGTTTGAGTGTGTGAGGGACGAGGGAGGTGATCTTATCCTGAGCAACTTACAAAAGTTGCTTTAGAAAAAATGCTTTGAACTTTCCATCATTAGATCGATTCTTACACTGGGTTACTGACTATAAGTACCATCACATGTGTCTATACAGTGTGTGTGTGTTGCCCCCCCACCCCCCAAAAAAACCCTCTTCCCAGTTGTGTTGGACTAATGGCACTTAGTTATTAACCTAGTTAACCCAGTGTAAGTGTGTATCCAATGATGTAAACATTAAAGCACTTTTTGTGAGTCGCTCTGGATAAGATCGTCTGCCAAATGCCTAAATGTAAATGTGTGTGTGTGTGTGAGGTCAGTAAGTATTTGATCCCCCTGTGATTTTGTAAGTTCTCTTACTTAGAAATCATGGAGGGTCTACACTTTTCAGCGTAGGTGTATTTCCACTGTGAGAGACAGAATCTAAAAAGAAAAATCCGAAAATCACATTGTATGACTTT
The DNA here is from genome assembly GCF_024256425.1 of Clarias gariepinus. Classification (NCBI taxonomy): domain Eukaryota; kingdom Metazoa; phylum Chordata; class Actinopteri; order Siluriformes; family Clariidae; genus Clarias; species Clarias gariepinus. The sequence continues at coordinate 24,215,210 of NC_071126.1, forward strand.
TTAACAATTTATTTGTGAATTACTGTGTTAAATAAGTATTTGATCACTTGCTTATCAGCCAGATTTCTGACCCCCACAGACCTGTTATTTTGCTTTTAAATAGTCCATATGCTTCTTACGGAGTCACTCCTTGGTGTTCCTGGCTGTGTGCTTTGGGTCATTGTCCTGTTGGAAGACCCAGCTACGACCCATCTTTAATGCTCTGACTGAGGGAAGGAGGTTTTTGCCCAATATGTCATGATACATGTCCCTGTTCATCCTCTCTTTAATACAGTGCAGTCGTCCTGTCCCCTGTGCAGAAAAACACCCCCAGAGCATGATGCTTCCAGCCCCATGCTTCACTGTAGGTATGGTATTATTGGGATGATACTCATCATTCTTCTTCCTCCAAACACGGTGAATGGAGTGAAGACCAAAAAGTTCTACTTTGGTCTCATCTGACCACAGGACTTTCTCCCATTACTCCCCTGGATCATCCAGATGGTCCCTGGCAAACTTCAGACGGGCCTGGACATGGGCTGACTTAAGCAGGGGAACCTTCCGTGTGATGCAGGATTTTAAACCATGACGTCTTAGTGTATTACTGACGGTAGCCTTGGAAACGATGGTCCCAGCTCTCTTCACGGCATTGACCAGCTCCTCCCGTGTAGTTCTGGGCTGATTCTTCACTATTCTCAGCATCATTGATACCCCATGTATCTACTTAGACTTTGGCTGACTGTGGGGTGCACAGCTGTCTTTATGACAGCTAACGACCTCAAACAGGTGCCACTAATTTAGAATCATGAGCAGAGTGTAGCTGGACTATTTAAAAGCAGAATAACAGGTCTGTGGGGGTCAGAAATCTGTCTGATAAGCAAGTGATCAAATACTTATTAAACACAGTAATTCACAAATATATTGTTAAAAAGTCATACAATGTGATTTTCAGATTTTTCTTTTTAGATTCTGTCTCTCACAGTGGAAATACACCTACACTGAAAAGTGTAGACCCTCCATGATTTCTAAGTAAGAGAACTTACAAAATCACAGGGGGATCAAATACTTATTGACCTCAGTGTGTGTGTGTGTGTGTGTGTGTGTATGTATATATATATATATAGTCATGAGTCATCGTTTAACGATTACCAGAGACTGAGCTGTACAGACATCTAGAGGAAGTTCATTCCACCACCTAGGGTTAGAGCAGAAAAACAGTCTAAACGCTGAGTTGACTAGCTGAGGGGTTCGTGGGTACAGGGACATTTTTAGCATTATTGGTGAGCATTAGCATTTTGAATTTGATGCAGCAGCTACAAGAAATCAGTGCAGGAGAAGTGGGGTGGGAGGGTTGGAGTGCATGAGGAACCGGGGTTGTTTTACATTACAGGAACTCAGCTGGGAGTTATGTTACGTCCCCCGTACAGTCCCGACCTCGTACCAAGACAATTCAACATGTTTGGGCCATTAAAGGAATTCCTGGGAAGCCGGCGTTTCAGAAGTCCGATTACAGCCCTGGCGTACTGAGAAAACCTTTCGTTTTCTATTCTTTCTATTGTACTTTCTGGTGTCTAAGCACTGTGATACGTGCATTAGTGTATCAGGGGATTATATAGAGAAATAAAGGGAGTGTTTACTCTCAGAACTGTGTTCTGTTATTCTGTCCAATTAAAAGTCCCACTTTGACTCGAACGATCCAGTGTGCAGTAATTGTAATAACATTTGCTTATGCTTGCCCCCCACACACACATCCTAAATGGTGCTCCCTGTTCCCCAGAGTCCTGCAGATGTCAGTGTTTTCCTGCTCTAACACACCTGGTTCCTCTACAGCTACCAGCCCTCACTGAGGCTGTGTGTGTGTGTGTGTGTGTGCGCGCTGGAGCAGGAAAACCCTCAAACTGTTCACTCTGCCCTGTTCCCTCCCCACCAGTTCATTGTTTCAGGACATGTGTAAAAGAGCTTAGGAAATCCCACAATGCACTGCAGCAGGGTGAGCGCACACTCCACAGTCAGCTCAGGATAATCTTATTAGAAAAGAGTGACGTGGTGATGATGTGTTCTGCAAGATGAGGAAGGTCACACCTGTACTTACACTCTCCATCGGATAAGGCTGTTAAACAGGTTTAAACACACACACACACACACACACACACACACCCACAGATACTGACTCAGGCACACACTTTACATTCCTCTTGTCCTGTGTCGGGCCTTTGGATGGAGGGGTGATGGGGAGGGGGTTATGGGGAGGGGGTGGAGCCTGTCACAGGGTCCTCAGGGCACGCAGCAGAGTCACCCTAGATGGAGTACAA